>NC_084830.1:67352998-67656029 GCF_033115175.1 Lepus europaeus | reverse complement strand
CTACATGTTAGGAAGATTAGAAAGATTAATCTGTCAGGAGTGGATAAATTGGATTGGAATTGAGCAGCACAGGATAAGGTAGCAGTGGCCTTGACTGCTGATAACTGGAAGAGAAAACCAGTTTCTTGGGCATGATTAGGGCAGAATGAGGTGTAAAAGAAAGTGGGTAGGTGATGATGAAATGGAGACCAAATTTTCAGCAGTTTCTTACAACCGCTACATGAGAAAAAAATAAGGAAGAAAAAAGTAGGAGTTAGGACACAGTTTTTCTTAAGTAGAGAGGAGGTGAGAATCTTTGTGGTCAACCAGGGATAATCAATAGAGGTGTCTGATCCTTGACCAGAAATGACTCCAAGGAGGGCATCAAAATCCTGATGAAAGCAATGATTTTAGAAGGAAGAGATGTCTCTTCCCCCAAAATCTAGTTGTTAAGTTAGAGGCCATGAGAAGGGACACTGGATGTAGATGAACTTAAAGGCTCAGTTACTAAACATTTCTTTATTTAAGCTGGAAGTCAACTAGAACAGCAGTCAACAGTTATAATCAATGATTATATAAAATGCCTACTACTTTTGTGTTAGTAACAGGAAATACTTGTTCAGTAAAACATTTAATTTTTTCTAAGAAGCATATACCTCTTCAGTCTAAATATAATTAAAACTCTGCTATCACTGGGTAAATTATATAATGTTGATGCTTCTTAATATTGTATGTAAGTACGAAACTTATAAAGAAGATTGAGGACTGTATAAAAGTCTTGCATTTCATGTTCTTGAAAATTACTTAAAATAACTTGAATAATGATGGGAAGTTTAGAAAGAACTTTAATTACAAAACAGTAAAATTTTTTTTCTGCGTAAGTTAGATCTTTTTGTTTTATGTTTATCTGACATTCAGAGGAAAGTCTGAGGTCAATAATTTTAATTGACTATATTTTAAAATACTATGGCCTCAGTTATTTTTTAAAATATAAAAATAATATTGTTCTTTGTTAAAGAAAATTGTGATAGCATTATGGATTCAGTCCTATGAACACACCTGTTTATGAGTCTATGCAATTAAGAGAGAGAGATCATGACCATAACGGGGTTTGTGTTTCTGTATGCTTACGTATGTGTGTATATGTATGTTTGTGTGTGTGGGGGGGTATTTTTATAGGTGTTTATGAAGGTGTGTGGGGTTTTTGTGTGTGTTTATATGTGTGTTTGTGTGTTCATGAATGCATGTGTGGGTTTTTGTGTATGTTTATGAATATGTGTATGGGTGTTCTTTAATTTGTTGTTTGTGTGTGTTTATGTGTGTGGGGAGTATTTGTGTAGGTGTTTATGTAGGTGTGTGGGGGTTTTTGTGTGTATTTGTGTGTTTACGCATGTGTGTGGGTTTTTGTATGTGTTTATGTATGTATGGGGATGTTTGTGTGTGTGTTTATGTGTATGTGTGTGTGTTATTAGATGTGATTGTGAGTGTTTGTGTATGTGTTTATGTACATGTGGGGGTGTTTGTGTGTATGTGTGTGTGTGTGTGTGTGCATGTAGTGAAACTGTCTCTAGGCCTAGTCAGGTACAAAGGTCCATCATTTAAGTCTCAGAACTAAATAAACATGTGGGATTATGATTATTTTATTGAGCTTTCTTATTTTATGACTCACTAATGGCTCATAGATCAGTTGGATTGATGGGCACTGAAAACCCACAGCTTCACTGAGGTTTCTTATTTACTCGTTTATTGTTTTCATTTTAAAATACCAAGAAGAAAATGCCAAGTTCCCAGTCCTTTTTTTTCATTAACAATAAAGCATAGAAGTGCAATTTTTATTAGATGTTGAGTGTTTCTAGCTGGCAATTTTTATGTGATTTCTTAATTTCCTTTTGATTTTTAATACAAATTGTTGAACTTCTGAGTTTGTGTCTTATGTCATCATTTTTACACTTAATAGGCTGAAAAAATTCTTGGTGAAATTACCTCGGTTATGTTATTTAGCATTTGTAAGGAAATAATATGGGAGAACTTTAACAAGTTTATCAAAAATTGGATTAAAATATTTATTTTGGTGCAAAACCCTTTTAAAACTATGGGTATTTTCCTTGGGACCCATTTTAATGGATTTTTTAAAAAATTTTTTCATATAATTCACACACAATTTTTAAAATTTGTTTTTGTTTTGTTGTTTCTTATCCTGTAGGTTGTTCTTGCTGTGTTTTATTGACAGTTCAGATGGTAGGGATTCCTTTTTTTTTTTTTTGACAGGCAGAGTTAGACAGTCAGAGAGAAAGACAGAGAGAAAGGTCTTCCTTCCGTTGGTTCACCCCCCAAATGGCCACCAAGGCACTTATCTGAAGCCAGGAGCCGGGTGCTTCTCCTGGTCTCCCATGTGGGTGCAGGGCCCAAGCACTTGGGCCATCCTCCACTGCCTTCCTGGGCCACAGCAGAGAGCCAGAGAGCTGGATTGGAAGAGGAGCAACTGGGACAGAATCCAGCACCCCAATGAGGACTAGAACCTGGGGTGCCGGCGCCACAGGCCGAGGATTAGCCAAGTGAGCCTCAGTGTTGGCCATGAGATTCCTTTCTTTTTAACTCAATGGGAAACTGCATGCAACTTGCTACTCAAAGAAAGATGGACAAGGCAGGACCAAGTGTTCCAGATTTGCCAGATGAATTTCTGATGATACTCCAGGGTCAGAAGAGTAAATTGGTAGAACAAGTGACAGCTGCAGGTCCACAGTAGAAACATCAGGAGGAATAAGTTCCCCCTTCCCAAATATTATTGTTCATAAATTTATGAATAGGTTCAGTGTGAAGATTAAGTGTAAAAGTTTTATGTAATGTAGTGGATGATAATCTGGCATACATCCATTCTTTCAAAGTCAAACTAAAGACTGTGTGTTTAGCTTTAGAATTAATGAAAATCCTTCATGCTCCTTATCAACATCTTGTCAATTTTACTTGATATCTCCATTAGAATAGTTTGTGGGAGTGAAAAAAAAAGTATTCACCAGTTTTGCTTTAAGAATCTTCAATATTTTGATTTTGGTTTTAGATTATCCTTGATGGATGCATGTTTGCCTTCCTTGGTATCAGAGTTTGACATAAAAAGTTGAGAAGATTTTTGGGTTAATTTTTTGAACCATAGAATTTTGGTGTTAACATGTTTATTAAAATCACACTATGGAGAATGAGAAATACTATGCTTTATCAATATTAGTATCTATTAGCGCCTCTATATTTAGGATGCAATCTTTCAGTACTCTTTATCTATATACAAGTTGAAGAATATTTATTTCTAGGTGACCAGGTTTGGAAGCACACATACAGAAAACATACGTAAGGAAACACTTGCACAGGCAAAGATCTCCTAGTAAGAGAGAAACACCTCTGAGGGGCCTTTACAGAGTTCTTGAAACGTGTGTACTATGAAATCCTATGCATAATTTTTTTACCAATGTGAACCCATTTTTACATTTCATTTTTCCATTAATTTGTTGAAGTAGCCTCCTATTTTCTGCATATGTAAATGTTCAAGATATCCGAGCTAAATGAAATAAAAATCCAGGGTCCATTATTATGATAGATTTTTCATTTCATTGTATTGGTTCCACTATAAAAATATTAAAACAAGTTCTAACATAAATATATTTTGAAAATCAGATGATTTGGGGGACACAAGGATGAAAACACATCAAGGAGTTCAGGGGTATGAGAACTTTATAATATCTCCACCTGCATTCTTATGTCCTAAAACCTTTTGTTTTATGGATTCTAAAATCCAAGCCTTGCTGGTTTTCAGCAAATAATGTTTCTTTCTTTGAAGATAATACAACTTATAGGAAAACAAGGGGTAGATGTTCAGTCTGGAAACACAGGAACTATGAGTCTACCTCAAGCATTACAGAAAGTGTCTTGGTAGACTCTGGAGTCCCCCGGTGTCATGTAACATGAGAATACATTTTGGAATCAGATAAGTATGGGTTAGAATATTGCTTTTTTTGGTAGTACATATCCTGGCTCAAGTTACTGTTAACTTTTCAGTCTCAGTTTTCTCATTTTAGTTTTCTCACCTTAGCTGGATTAAACCAGAAAAGGGATACAAATGTGCCAAAGGCCTGGCAGAGAATGAACCCTCAATATCTATCTGTTAAGCAAAGTCTGTATTTACCTTTCAACTGGAACTTTCAGAATCATTGCTGACCAAGCTACAACCCTTATTAAGAAATAGATGGGTCTCTTAGATTATGTCTCTTCGTTTTGCTCATGAATGGATAAATGATCATGAATGAATCAAATGCTCCATTTTTAGTTGCTCCTCTGTGGAGCTAGGATTTGAATGGAAGGAGACTATCTTTAGTATCATATATTTATTTATAACACAGTAAATAATCAAAGCCAGTCAAGAAATTAATATCAGAGCTACATCACACAAAGATGTATCACTGGGTCTGAATGGTTTTTGGTGAGTGTATGTATTATATAAAGAAATATTATTTTGGGGGCCAGTATTGTGTTGCAGCCAGTTAAGCTGCTGCTTTATCACTGTCCCCTGAGTGTAGGTTCAAGTCCCAGCTACTCTGCTTCTGATCCAGCTCCTTGCTATTGTACCTTGGAAGGCAGGGGAAAGTGGTCCAAGTTCCTGGGCTCCTGTCACTGACTTAGGAGACCTGGATGGAGTTCTAGTCTCTTGACGTCAATGTGGCGTAAACTTCACTCTTGTGGCAAACTGGGGTGTGAACTAGTGGATGAAAGATTCCCTCTCTCTCTCTCCCCTTCTTTGTCTGTATGCTTCTCTGTCTTTCAAATAAATAAATCTTATAAGAAATGCTATTTTGAATTTAACAGTTATTGAATGGACATTTTACTTATTAGAAACTAGATAAGGGGTTATTAGAAAAATGTTCTATATTTGTTTAGATACCATAAAGGAGAATTTTATAATGAGCTGAACAGAAATGAAAAAAAATCCTTATAATTTCTATATTCTCTGTGGTTAGTTTTGAGAAATAAGAATATTTTATTAGTGTCATCCACGTTTGCAAATTCATTTGCTTCATTTTGAGGAAAAGGTCTTTCATGATGCTTTAAATTGATTGATATTCTACGTGACCTGAAAAAGAAAAAGCATATCACAAAGTTTATGATTAATGTAACAAAAAGGAACCCTAATATTTGGATCTTTTGTTGTCAAGATAAGATTATTGTTTTGCAGAAAATCCTGTGCAGTTTAAGAATACTACACTTCTTACCGAATATATGCTTAATTGTCTAATAGAAAACATTTTGCTAATTATATAATTTATAAGACTTTTAGTTTCTTAATGTGAATAATAAAGTTTATCAAGAATAATAGCATAAAAATTTAATTAGCTTAACTAGAAAGTAATGTGTACAGTGAAATTAAACTCACATTTGGTTAAAATCATTTTCACTTCTTTGAACATGATCTATCATTTTGATTGTATGCCTATGTAGCCATGATTGAGGGTCTTCAAAGAGTTTGTGGAAAATGTGTTTTACGAAAAAACTATGCCTGAGGGTGGGCAACTGGTGCAGCAGTTAAGCTAATATACAGATGCCCACTTCCCAGATCAGAGTGCCCAGGTTTGAGTTCTGCTTCTACTCTCAAATTGAACTACTTGCTAATGGGTACCCTCAAAGTCTCAAGTACTTGGGTACCCGCCTCTCCATGGGGTTCCTGATTGGGTTCCTGGTTTCTGGCTTACACCTGACATTACCATGGCTGTTGCAGGCATCTGAAGAGTAAAGCAGTGATGAGAGAGAATCTTTCTTCTCTGCCTTTCAAATAAATTTAAAAAAAAAATTAAAGAGCAAAACTCGTGTGTAGCTTTCAAAAAAACGTTTTGCACCAAAATAAACTTATCTGTTAATTCCATACTTTTTTAAAATAACTTTTTGAGATAACCTTATGTATGGCATGTCAAAAGTGTTCAAGAGAAAAGTTGGGAGTTCGACCTAAATCCTGCAGCATGGCTGCCCTCTAAATGACTACAGCACCCCTATTTGATTTTTGGCTTTACATTAAAACAGAATACTCACTTTTGAAACCATGGGTGAATGATAAAGATAACAAAGAAAACAAAAAATTTAGGTGGAGGTTTAAAAAATCATCCAATTTATTAATTTATTCTCATTAAATTGTGATATGCAAATGATGTTTGCCTTACTTCCTTTTAACCTTGCCAGAAAATACATCTGGGATAATTCATAGTGTTAACACATGTTACTGTACAGTAAGTAAAGGACTCTTCATTTTCAATCCCAGCAATAACCTTGAGCAGGTAACTTCACTTCTCTGGGTCTTACTTTTCTCGTTAGAGACTGGAATGAGATCACTGGGTTTGAAGCAGCGCTCTGTGGAGTCCTACAGACTGGGAGTGCTTTGTTCTGCCACAAAATTCTAACTTTGTATTTTACCTGTTGTTTGCGTGCTTGAAATTTGTTTAGAAGCCACCTTCATAAAGATTTCAAAAGCCCCTAGGCTAGATTACCTGTGAATTTTTTTCAACTTTAATATTTTATGATCCATTTCTTTTACTAATTCCTGTTTTTGAGTCAGACACAGCAATTTCTACACAAATTTTGGTTTTCCACTTCTGAGACTGCTTAGCACTCTGGACTTGTCACGGAAGCCCCTTCTGCCATTCTCACTAGTGAATGTGCTATTTGATTTTCAAAGCCCACCTCTGTGGCCATTTCTGAGAGGAATAGACTCCTTGGTTAGGGAAAACTTTCCTCTGGACTCAGTAACAGTATGGTAGCATATTTTATGAAGCATTTACTTCCACATTCTTCATTCTTCATGGCTTTTTGATCTCTGATTGCTATAGGTTCTGGGCAGATCAAACAAGAAAAGGGGAATCAGTGGAAGATACTGGTGGGACTCCAGTTACTAGGGCAGTTCCTGGAGCGTATGGGGTTCCTGGAGATTGTTCACAAAGGAATTTAAGATCAAGGTTGCCAAGTTTTATTTTAAAAATATTGTGTATTCAAATTCTGATTGAAAGTTTTAATTTGTGAAAACTCACTTAAAAAAAAACAAACTAGGATTATTATTGTTTGCTCTTTGAAATAATTTAACATTTCACATTCTGGTTCAAATTTTAATGTAACATTTTATTACAAAGCAGCAGCAAGTTCAGTTGTGATTGACATTCAGCAGGGACAAGTGAGTCCTTCTAAACTTGACATGTGAACTGAAGAGGCTTAGGCATCATAAAGTTTGAAATGATTACTTTATGATAAAACAATAATTTTCAATTAGGAGGAAATAGCTAATAGAATATCACATTACCTTTTTACTAAAGTAAATGTTAAGTTGATTACATTTCTAAAAATAATGAGTGTTGATTTATTCCAAGTGTGTCAGTTAAGTTTCCCTAATTGTAACTTAATAAATCAGTCCAGAGATGATCTCTTTTTTTTTCAACACATATGTAATCATTTGACTTTGATGACCTGAGACTTGTCTGCAGTACTCAGCACGTCTCCTGTTTCACAGACCTGTTAAAGACTTGTTCTCTTGTTAAAAAGGAACAGTCCACCCATCCTGCCAGGGAAGTCCCACAGATGCCCAGCCCCTCTGCAGACTCTACAGAGCAGCCATCTTCCTCAGCCTTTGTTACACTGCCCCCTGCACCTCACCAGGTGACCTCGCAGTCTACCTTGTTCAAGTTAATCTTTTTTCTCCCAAAGTATACCATCCATGAAACTTCTCATCGAAGCTCAAAATCTTTTATCTAAAATTGGATTTGTGCCATGAAATGTCTACTCTCTTTAAAATGAAGGAAAATCATAATACCTAATAAAACAAATGTGTAAAAAAACTAAATACACACCATATAGTTGCTTTCAGTTTTATTATAACAAATGATGGCATGATCACTCCTGTCCTCATAATGAATTTTCCTCTGAATTTCAGAAATGATTGAAATTAGAATAATTTTCAATTTTATTTATGCTTTTAGCCATTTAAATGTCTTTATCCTTAAATTGGTTGGCTCTGAGGGTAGGAACCATGTTTTACGTTCTCAGTCTCTAGCAGTACTCACCACTTAACAGAGAGCTTAGAAATTGCTGCAGTTGGATTCAATTTGACAAACTGGACATTTGGACATTTTGGAGAGCAAACATAGAATCGTGCAGTCTTAGGACATTAAAGCATTGGGGATCTGAGAGATGACTATAACATTATGACATACTGGTTTAAATAGAGAAATATCAGTTTTACCAATTTTTGTTTTATTAAGAGAATAAAATTTTACACTCTGAGAAACAGGCATCCACCTGGCTTCCTAACTTGAGACTTCTGTAACTTTAATTTTAAATCTGTAATCTTAATCATAATAAAAATGCTGATGGTGAAAAATTTGTGATAGTCCAATGAGGTATTTCATATGAAAGCATCTATGTGTTTCGAAAATTTTTCTAAAAGGTTATCCTCACCAATGCTGTTTGTTATTAAACAAAACAATAAGAGAAGTTAATAATTCCAAGCAACTATGAGGATATTTCAAAAAGTTCATGGAAAAATGGAATGAAAACAAAAATTAATATTTGTGCAAATATTTTTGAAATTCATGGTAAGTTTTTTCATGATACACATTTCCATGAACTATTGGAAGGTCCTGTATATGTATGATTTTCAAAATATTTTGCAGCAAAATAAAATATATCTCGGAGCGGGCACTTGGCAGAGAGAGAGGTCTTCTACTGCTGATTCACTCTCCAGATCGCCACAATGGCCAGAGCTGCGCTGATCCAAAGCCAGGAGCCAGAAGTTTCTTCTGAGTCTCCCACACGGGTTCAGGGGCCCAAGGACATGGGCCATCTTCTGCTGCTTTCCCTGGCCATAGAAGGGAGCTGGATTGGAAGAGGAGCAGCCAGGACTGGAACTGGCGCCCATATGGGATGCTGGCACAGCAGGCAGAGGCTTAGCCCACTACACCACAGAACCAGCCCCCAATTCTATAACTTTCTGACATAATGAGATAAATATTTATTATGTATAATTATTTAGTGCTAAGATCATGTTTGACTTTTACAAGATACTTCACAAATTGCATAGCCACATCTGCATAAAGTGCAAACTTAAAGGGACTTGAGATTGTTCATTGCAGTTCCAAGATCAAACCACCATTTTCTCTTATAACTTTTACAAACAGAGAAGTTGACCAATAAATCTATTTAATCAGATCTCCCAATATTGTGAATGATCCTCCTGGTAGCCAGACATTATAAGTCTATTGTGGCCACTTCTCATTTAGATTTGTTGTTCTGAAAGGATCTGGCTGTGGCACTAAGGTCTTCCTAAGTATAAACCATTCCAAAATCACACTGTTATTACAGGTTGCTTTGTCCTCGGGTGCTCTGGTATTCCTTTTGGGCTATTGGTCTTTCAACATGCAGTTAGGGGATTAAAGTAAATCATTTAATCCATGCCGCATGTCACTCAATAGTATACTTTTGGAAATTGTTTCCACAGGAGCTCCAGTGAAAGCAGCCAGTCTGAGATATTGACACTATAGAAAAAACTGACAGCTTACTCCTTGTATTGATTCTGCTCTTCTCTACAAATATAGACTCCGTTCCCTACCACAGCCTTGTAAGTGGGGCCTGCTGAGGTTGCTAAATTGCTTTGTAAATTATTTATTAGTTGGACACCTTGTAAAGATCTCTTTTTTTCCCCTTGTCTGACTTCCTTGTGCTTTCCAGGGTCTCATATCTATTGAAAGGTCTCAAAGGGGATTCTGACCACAACCTTCTTATGGAATACTTTCCTTCCTATCTGATATTGCAAATATGATTTGTCCTGCCTGTATTATGTTTATGCCTTGTACTGTTGATTCTTATTTCTGACATATTGCTTACCAAACATCATAAATGTAAATGTTTTTATGCATATGTGCCAGCCCTAGCACCAGACAGGCTGGCAGCTTGGAGCCAGCACTGGTTTCTAATTTAGAAATTAAAAAGTTTAAAGTATTTGAAGAATATTTATTTAATGATGGAGGAAAGAGTTTCTATCAATAAAAAATTATTTTTCAGAGTAAATACATATGCTTAATTCATTTGCACTGATGTCTAGAGTCAGTAGTCTTAAAAAAATACAAATGCTTTCTCTTTTTTCTGAATTGTTCCTATATTTTCTTTTGTGATTTTCTGAACCGATATTTTTTAATGTTTATAATTTTAAAAATACAATTTTGTATCTAGTAAACAGAGCAATCTGAATAGATTGCAACTGCCTACTTCTATCTGACTGATGCTACACACAGACATTTAAATTTAAAGATGATCAACATAAAGACATCTGTGCATGATTACATGTATTTCCTTTATCTTTTTCCTGGCTTCCTGCATTAGAGACCAGTAAAGACACTTTGTGAATTAGGATTGGAGTTACTAGTGCCCCTTACAGTTTGGAAATGCAAGCAGCTTCTCCTCTCTCACCCATTCCTAAAGTCTATTAGATGACGTTTGGACGGTAAGGGTTCTTTGACTCTCTCTCTGCCGTGTATGAGTTCTGTGACTTTAGGCAAGTAACTTATTCCTTGTAAATATCAGGTTCTCCCACTATAAAGTAAAATAAGAATACCAGTCACATCTATCCAAAAGGTTATTAGAAGACTAAATATGGAAATGTATTTAGAGTTTTAGTACAGACTTATACAATAGTCCCTCCTGATTATGATGAATATAAGACTTCAAGTGGATGACTAAACCATGTATAGTACCAAACCCATTATATACTGTGTTTTTTCCTATACATTCATACCCGTGATCAAGTTTAATTCATAAATTAGGTACAATAAGCTCCTAATAATAATACATAATATTAAAACAATAGTTATACTGTAATAAAATTTATGCGAATGTGATGTCCTTTTCTCTCTCTCAAAATACCTCACTTTCCTGAACTCGTACTTCTTGAGATGATGTGAGATTTTGCAGTGCCAACTTGATGAGATGAATGATATAGTCCTTGTGATGCAGTGTTAGGCTTCTAGGTAAGGGTTTTTTTTGTTTTGTTTTGTTTTGTTTTGTTTTTTACGATTTCTTTGAGAGGCAGATTACAGTAAGAGGGAGAGACAGAGAGAGAGAGAGAAGTCTTCCATCTGCTTGTTCACTCCCCAAATCGCTGCAATGGCCAGAGCCAGGACCATCCGAAACCAGGAGCCAGGAGCTCCTTCTGGGTCTACCACATGGGTACCGGGGCCCAAGAACTTGGCCCATCCTCCACTGCTTTCCAGGCTACCAGAAGGGAGCTGAATTGGAAAGGGAGCAGCCAGGACTTGAACTGGCACCTATTTGGGATGTCAGCACTGCAGGTGGAGGCTTAATCTAGTATGCTACAGCATTGGCCCTGGTAAGCGTATCTTGAACACAAGCACTGAGATACCCAAGACAGTTGACCTGACAGCTAAGAATAAGTGACTAATGGGAGGGTAGTGTATACAGCATGGATACAGTGTAAAATAGATGCGTTATGTCCTGGGTAGAATGCAGGATGGTGTGAGATTTTATCACTGTATTCAAAACTGTGAGCAATTTAAAACTTATGAATTGTTTATGTGTGTATATTTGGACCATATTCTCCATGGGTAACTGAAATCATGGAAAGCAAAGACCACAAATAAGTGGGAACTATGATATTAAGTATCTCTGATGGTTATTACATGTCTATGATATATAATTTTTTACTTAAGAACTCAGTTTTGGGCCGGCACCGCGCCTCAATAGGCTAATCCTCCGCCTTGCAGCGCCAGCACTCCGGGTTCTATTCCCGGTCGGGGCGCCGGATTCTGTTCCGGTTGCCCCTCTTCAAGGCCAGCTCTCTGCTGTGGCCCGGGAAGGCAGTGGAGGATGGCCCAAGTGCTTGGGCCCTGCACCCGCATGGGAGGCCAGGAGAAGCACCTGGCTCCTGCCTTCGGATCAGTGCGGTGCACCAGCCGCAGCGCGCTGGCCGTGGCAGCCTTTGGAAGGTAACCAATGGCAAAAAGGAAGACCTTTCTCTCTTGTCTCTCTCTCTCACTGTCCACTCTGCCTGTCAAAAAAAAAAAAAATTCAGTTTTGTTGTGATTATACTTTAATATGATACCAATATGCACATGTTCAGAATAAAAAATATGCAGTTAGTAATTCTACATTAAAAATCAAGCTTCTTGGGGCTAGGTTAAGCCTGAGCCTGAGGCATTGATATCCCAATTGAGCTCCTGTTCAAGTCCCCACTGCTCCACTTCCAATCCAGCTCCTTGCTGATAGCCTGGGAATACTGTAGAAGGTGACCCAAGAGCTTGGGCCCCTGAACCCACGTGGGAGACCTGGAAGAAACTCCTGGCTCCTGGCTTCAGATTGGCCAGTTCTGATGGATGCAGCCATTTGGGAAGTGAAATAGCAAATGGAAGACCTCTCTCTGTTTCTTCCTCTCTCTGTACCTCTGCCTCTCAAATAAATAAGTCTTAAAAAAAAATCAAGTTTCTCTCCTGGCTTCTGGCTTAGGCCTGGCCCAGCCCCTATCTGGAGAGTGAATCAGCCAGGTTGAAGATTCTCTCTCTCTCTCTCTCTCTGTGTGTGTGTGTGTGTGTGTGTAACTCTGACTTTCAGATAAATAAATTTTAAAAAAATCAAGCTCTTTATAGGGATTTTTTTAATTGTAGAAATTTAAGGTGCTTGAAAAGGCACCTATAAGGTCACTGTAATTCTCAATGAAGTCGGGGCCCATCTGAGGACAAAGGAGATCACGCACATTTTTCAGCAGAGGAAGCCAGCTGTTTGCAGACAGACTGCTCTGGACAAAAGATGGGTACAGAAGAGCATAGCTAAAAGCCACAGTGATCTTGACAGTGATGCCCCGATGGGCAAAGCTTCAAGCCTGTGTCTACGACGTCTTCTCAGACAAGTTTGCTCCAGGGCAGTGCTGGCTTTCTTGTCCACTGTTTTGTGCCGTCATCTGTTATTATGGTTTCATATCATTCTTTCCCTGAATACTGTAGGAAATCACCTTGAAGATGAATCTCTTATTTTCATACTCACCTCCTGCCTTGGAATGCCTCTTTCTTCATCATTCCAATGTTTCCAAGCTCAGCTGAAGTGCCACTCCCTCCACCTAATCTACTCCTGTTGTTCCCACCTAATTGTTTCCTCTCTTTCCAAATTCATTCAGCATTGATAGAAAGAATCCTCTCCTACCAGCTGAGATTAGATACAGAGCTATCTGTTTAATGAGTGCTTCCTGAGAAACTGTCTATCACCTTGAAAGGTGCAGGGCAAGGAAGATTCTTTTATTTTCCTTTCTGAGTCAGATGATAAAAGATGAAAGGGAAGCCAAACTCTAAACAGCAGAGTGATTTCAGAGAAAATGCTTGGTCATTTTTTTTTTAAGATTTATAATTTATTTGAAAAGCAGAGGCAAAGAGAGAGGGAAAGACTAAAAGAGAAACCTTCCATACCCTGGTTCATTCCCTAAATTGCCACAATGGCCGGGTCTGGGCCAGGCCACAGCCAGGAACCTGGAACTCCATCTGGGTTTTGTACATGGGTGGAAGGGGCCCAGAGAACTAGGGTCATCTTCTGCTGCATTCCCAAATACATTGGCAGAGAGCTCTAGCAGAAGTGGAGCTGCTTGGACTTGAACCGGTAGATGCCAGCATTGCAGATAGTGCCACAATGCCAGCCCCTAATGCATAGTTTTATAGCAGTTTGGAGCCTTATAGTCCTCCCTTACATTTTTCTACATTAAAGCTTTATCACAATAATTTATATGTCCCATATATTTTCAAATAATTTATCTCATTTATTACTCAAAGCAATCTTAGGCAAGTGTGTGTTATCCTGATTTTATAGAGAAGAGTCAAAGCCTATGAGTTTCAATGGTGTGTAGGCAACAAGGCTGATTTCTGTTCAGTAAAACTTAAAGAAGAACCACCTGTCATAGCAACCTTTGCCTATTCCATTTTGAAGGCAGAAAGGAAGAGAGTCTCTGAACAAAAGAATGGTTTGACATAGAAGACAGGGAGGAGTCAGTAGACTATGTCTGCACGAGTCACATCAGGGAACAGAGCCATGTGATTTAATACATGTTAACATGTCCATTTACCAAGGATTGTTAAAAAATGTACAGAAAATAAATATTATTAAAAAATAATATGAGTTACAATTTTTCACACCACAGTAAACTTATCTTTTAATTTCAGTTTTCTGCAAACTTTGAAGTCCATTGATAATATGAACCAAAATTTTATGAGAAACATGTATGGAAAAATATGTATGTCTGTTCCTCTTTATACACCTTCATGACATTTGTTAGAAGTAAATTAATAGAGAGTGAGGAGCTACAGATAATGGTCAACTTATGATGGGGTTACATTTTGATAAGCGTCGTAAGTTGAAAATGCACTTAAGACATTGACCCTAGAGATCAGCACAGCTCAGCCACACATTTCTCTGTGGAGTCTCTCGGTTGATCACTTTGGAGAGCGCAGCGCTGACTGGGAGCCTTGTTTGCTGCCTCTGCCCAGCATCGCAGGAAAGGAGGCAGGGAATAGCACTAGCCAGAAGGAAAAAATACAAACTGCAACTGTGAAGGACAGTTTTTTACTGAATGTTGTCACTTCACATCGTCAGAAAGTTGAAAATCATAAGTCAAGTCATTGTAAGTTGGGAACTATGTGTGTTAGACTGAATTTTACCTAGTAGACTGAATTTCATGTTGTGAGAAGAAATGGAGGATGGCTATTCCCATACTTCCTCACCCTAATGAGTTTCCAGGTTTCTTCTTTCTCATATAATTTGAGTCCTGGAGGCCAAAGTCATATAGTAATGCTGGTACATCAGAGGAAACCTTTGCAATGTGCTTGGACCCAATGGATATTCCTTACAGAAGTGTAAGAGACAGTTCATTCCATGGTATCCTTGTCAGCAGTGGACATTGCAATTGGAAAATAAAATGCTAATTTGACAAATCAAAGAAAATATCCTGTATGGTACTCAGTATAGGATGAAAATTTTCAAATTTTCTTTTTTCAAAATTGTATACTCTTAACTCTTCAGTTTCCCTGCTTTAGCAACAAGTTTTTTGAACTTATATGAGCTTTGTGAATTTTTTACCTGTTTAAACATCATTTAGCAAGTAAATGTGATCCCCATTGATTATATGTAAGAATTAGAAAATTGCTTCATTTTACCCATTAATTTCATTAATCCTGTTTATATTTTTCTGGTGTTTTATATCCAAAATTTTTTTACAAGATTGTCCCAAGTAATTGAGGGTACATTTCTTTTTTTAAATATTTATTTATTTTTTTATTTTTATTCTTTTTTTTTGACAGGAAGAGTTAGACAGTGAGAGAGAGAGAGACAGAGAGAAAGGTCTTCCTTCCATTGGTTCACTCCCCTAGTGGCCACCACGGCCAGCGCTACGCTTGTCTGAAGCCAGGAGCCGGGTGCGTCCTCCCGGTCTCCCATGCGGATGCAGGGACCCAAGCACTTGGGCCATCCTCCACTGCCCTCCCGGGCCACAGCAGAGAATTGCACTGGAAGAGGAGCAACCGGGACTAGTACCCAGTGCCCCAACCAGAACTAGAACCCAGGGTGCCAGCGCCGCAGGCCTAGTGAGCCACGGCGCCAGCCTGAGGGTACATTTCTTTTTATTTTCTTTGTTGCTACATTTTCCACAGCAAGGATTCTTGCCAGAGGTCGGTGCCAAATGGTAGAATCTCTTTTCTTTATGTTAATATTTTTCATATGGGAGATCTCTGAGCAGCATTGTATTTACATTTAAATAAGAATCTATATATTCATTTTTAAGAAATATTTATTTATTTGAAAGAGCTGCACAGAGAGAGGAGAGGCTGAGAGAGAGAGAGGTCTTCCATCCATGGGTTCACCTCCTAAATGGCTGCATTGGCTGGAGCTTCACTGATCTGATGCCAGGAACCAAGAGCTTCCTCTGGGTCTCCCACGGGGGTGCAGGAGCCCAAGGACTTAGGCTATCTGCTACTGCTTTCCCAGGCCATAGCAGAGAGCTGGATCAAAGTGGAGCAGGGGGGTCTCAAACTGGTGTCCCTATAGGATACCGGCACTACAGGCAGCGGCTTTACCTGCTATGCCACAGCACTGGCCCCAAATCTATATATTCTTATGCATGTGTTTTACATACAACTAAATGATTATAAACTTGTAGTTCATTCATGAAAATTCTCTGAGTATATACTTTTTTAAATAAAAAAGTGTGGAAATCTGAGTTGTCTGAAACATTACACTTTCTTGAAAAGAACAAAGAATGTCATATGGTTCAGTAAGTTAACAGGAGACATCAAACAAATGGCACGATAAAGGCAGACAAAATGTTTTAGCAGAGAGTAAGGAAAAGGCAGTCTCTCCCTTCCAACTCACACACACTGGCTGATGATGTTGAAGGAGTGTAGGGAAAAAATTATGTGGTAGATAGGTACCAATTTAAGCCTTTTTTTACTGTTTGAAATAATGAGAGGAACATTAATATGATCTCTTATTATAGTTGTATAATTTGGGCTTTAATTTGTGACCATTGAGAATATTGTTCTTGACTAGAAATTAAATTTGTTTTTATTGAACTTAACAAATAAAGATTGTACTTTAGTATAAATCATGTATATTTACAAACAATCTTACTGAGTGTGGGTACCATGTTTTAAAAACCATTTCAATTATTGCCTAGATTTGTGCCTTAAACATAAGTGATCATTAGTTTTTTCTATGAATGGTGATTAAGTGTAATGTTTGAAAGGATCAGATTTCAGATAATGCCATTTATTAACTCAGAATATGCAAAAATAAGCATATACTAAAATGTAAATTCTTAGAAAATGTATTTTACTTTAATAATTATTTACTTCAAAAAGGTAATGATAGTTTTTATTTAGATTGACTGTATATTATGGCCTGCCAACTACATGCCAAGGTAATAATTTGCTGTTAAAATAACTACATTATTTTACAAGTTCAAAAAATTTTCGAAATCCATCATTAATTATTTCATTCTATTTATTTTCTGTGAATGTTTCAAACACTCCTTGCATGCATGGATTTCAATTTTTTTTGCACTAAAACAGACATCTTTTTTGGCTCATTCTTCTTTTAACTTATTCCTTTTTAAAGATTTCTTTATTTATTTGAAAGACAGAGTAACAGAAAGAAAGGGAGAGAGATTTTCTATCTGTTGGCTCACTCCCCAGTGGCCACAACAGTTTGGGCTGGCCCAGGCCAATGCCAGGAGCTGGAGCTCTTGGCAGGAACCCAATCCTCTGGGCCATCTTCTACTGCTTTCCCAGGCACATTAATAGAAGGATTGGAAGTAGAGCAGCCAGCACTTGAACTGTTACTGCAGGCTGCAGCTTAACCTGCTGTACTTTAATTCTATTTCCGTGAACTTTTTGTAGTACCTTTGTGTTTAATACATACAAGCACCCTGATAAATTATAATATTAGGTAAGCACACTATTGCCATCAGCTTATTAAGAGCTGAAACAACATTAATATTTTTATGTGTTTTCCCTTTCATTTATCAGTTATGTATTTCCTTCCTCCTCAGTAAAACCTTTAACTTTCTGACTATTGTATTATATTTATAAGGCCATACTGCAAATTACTAACAATCTAAAGATGTATGAAATGTCTATGGGAAAAAGAATAATATATTGAAACTAATATCTCAAATCTATTACTTCTCAAAAACAACCTTACATTCAAACCCAGTTTTAAAATTGCAAGTAGTAGAGAGTGGCAAGATGGTGGAATAGGAAGGGAGCACACTGATAGTCCAGGGAGAGACAATTTAATAAAAGTGGAGATACTACAGGTTCAAGAAAGAGTAGGAGAAGAAACACCAGAGGAAACTCTTCCGGAACTAGTGATTCACAGTGGACCTGCGTGGAGAGTGTGGGAGCCCAAGTTCGGGACACCAGCAGCAGACTCAACACACCAGCGCTGGAACGCGAGGTGAGCCAAACCTCAATGGCCCGAGACACCAGCGGGAAAGCAGAAAGAGGAGACTAGAGGGAACGAGGCTTGAAACTCCATGGGGAAAAGTTCACCAGGCTAACTGGAAGAGAGAGAGAGAGAAAAAAAAAAAAAGTGACCAATACGGACACGAGTTTCTCTCTTTCCGCTCACCTCTCAAAGGCGAGCAAGACAAAGAGCAGGTGCCATTTTGGACATACGTCATCAGCAGGGTGACCTCAGGTCTGCACCGGCCCTGAGCCTAGCAGAAAAACCTGACTCTAGGGTGGGGGGTGAAATAACAGGAGATTAGGACCTAATGAATGTGTGGTGCTGCTGAACTGAGACTGTGAAGAAGGAGACGGTGTGGGAGAGAACTCATGGAATTCACGCGAGTGCTCTCCAGAGACGCTACAGTTTGGTAGCCTTGGAAACCCAGTGGGAGACTGCAGGAGAATTGGAGCCCATACTGAGGGCATACAGATTCCCTGTGTGGTCCTTGGAAAAGAGCTTCCAATCTCTGGCTCCTGTGGGTATATCATTCGCCTGCTAACTACCTCCAATTCCGTTCAGCTGTGTGGAATTACTTCCCTTTAGAATAAAAAAAAAAGAAAGAAAGAAAGAGAGAGAGAGAGAGATTTACCATGCCTAACCTGGGAGTGTCACCTTTGGCACACCCTCAACCCTGAGGAACCAAAAAGAGCTCTCAGGCCACACCCATCTCAAGCCTCTAAGGATCCATCAAAAGCAGTCCACTTATTCTAGAGTCATAGTATAAAAAGAAAAAACACCACAGTGAAGAAACAAAAGAATGTCTCCAATATGTCAAACAACAAACGCCAAAACCAAGGTAACAAGAACAAGGAAGATACTATGACACCTCCAAATGAAAAAGACACCCCAATTCAAGATTATGAAGATGATGAGATAGAAGAAATGCAAGAAGTGGATCTCAAAAAATTGATAAGAACATTAAGAAGTTCTCAAAAACAAATTCTTGAACTACAGAAATACTTAATGGAAAAGATAGAAGATCTCTCTTGTGAAAATGAAATATTAAGGAGGAATCAAAATGAAATGAAACAACTAGTAGAACAAGAAACTGTGATAGTGACAAGAAATCATAATGAAATGAAGAATTCAATAGATCAAATGACAAACACATTAGATAGCCATTAAAACAGAATGGGTGAAGCAGAAGAGAGAATATCGGACTTAGAAGACAGAGCACAGGAAAGTATAAAGTCAAACCAAAGAAAAGAAAAGGAAAGTAGAAATCTAAAAAATATTGTTGGGAATCTACAGGATACTATTAAAAAACCCAACATTCGGGTTCTAGGAGTTCCTGAAGTCATGGAGAGAGAGAAAGGATTAGAAGGCCTTTTTAGTGAGATACTTGCAGAGAACTTTCCGGGTCTGGAGAAGGACAGAGACATCCTAGTATAGGAAGCTCATAGAACCCCTAGTAAACATGACCAAAAGAGATCCTCACCACGACATGTTGTAATCAAACTCACCACAGTGAAACATAAAGAAAAGATTCTAAAAGGTGCAAGAGAGAAACGTCATATTATTCTCAGAGGATCTCCAATTAGACTCACAGCAGACTTCTCATCAGAAACCCTACAAGCTAGAAGGGAATGGCAAGACATAGCCAAAGTACTAAGAGAGAAAAACTGCCAGCCCAGAATATTATATCCTGCAAAGCTCTCATTTGTGAATGAAGGTGAAATTAAGACTTTTCATAGCAAACAGAAACTGAAAGAATATGTTGCCACTCATCCTGCCCTGCAAAAGATGCTTAAAGATGTGTTACACACAGAAACACAGACACATGGTCACCAATATGAAAGAAGGTAAAGGAAGGAAACCTCACAGCAAAAGATCACAGGAAGCTCAATTTCTCTTTGACATAGAATTAAACTCTGATGCACTGTTAGAGCAATGTGTTAAAGTAATCTATTATGTTCTCTTGATGTCTGTTAAATTCTAATTGTTCAAAAACAGCTGAATTTTTATTAAGAGCTATGGGTTATTTAACTATGTGCTTATTTTCAAAGACTTGAATAATCACCTTGTAACAATGATCAAATTTGGACTATGTTATGTCATGATTTTAAGGAATCTTAGTTCAACCAGATATTTTGGATTTTGAGCCTTCTTGGCATTCTTGACAGGCATTCAAAAAATCAAAGTTTCAAACAATCTGGACTCTAAAATTTCCAGTAAATCTTGGACTTTGGTTTTTCCAGTTTGGGCCCAACTGAAAAAATCGAAGGACCTATGTCTCTCATCTTATAGAGACACCAAACTAATCAGTCTATTTGGATTATATTAGAAGTACTGTCAAGATGTGACGTGGTACTAAATTTTAAGTTTCTATAATAGAAAATGCTATTAATACAAATGTTTGAGAATTAAAAAGTCTAATGATCTTGTGTTACTAGACATGATAGTTATCTTAATGAGAAAGCCCCAGAGGCCTAAAGGGTTAAATACTTGTAAAATCCTACAGGTGCTTTCAAAAATACTGTGAAGTAAGCAAGTGCCTCTTGTTGGTTGATGAGTTTATAATTTTAAACATGGCGACTTAAAGTCTTTTGTCATCCATAGTTATATATGATTTGCTGCTCATAAAACTAAAGCGTTGTTGGTTCTGTGTTTAGCTGTCCTCCTCTAGGTTCCTATGGACTTTTTCCAGCCACTTCTATTGTATTCAGTACTTTGGGATGGCTCTGTAAACAGATGAAGCCAATAATGTATTAACAGTACCAACTGAGAGAAAGTATGGTTAACTGAGGTTACTAAAAACAAAAAGCAATTCAAATCAATTGGCAATTTACACAGAGTTAAAGATTTTAAAAGCTATTATTAAAATTGCTATATTGGTTTATTATGTTATGTTATATATGTGTACATATTGTATGTCCACATGGGGAAATTTTATTAAGAATTTTATTTTAATTGGCTTATAGATAAGATTGTCCATAAATTTAAGCTGCTAAATTTAATCAAAGATACATTTTAATTCGTGTGACCTGAATCTGTGTATCATATGTTTTATACTTGTTGGTAGAAAGAAACAAAAAACTTTTTATATGTTTGTGCTTAAGTTTAATGGTTAAACAAACTATACCATGTTAGATATTTAAGAGGTGTTCCCAAATACATGATTCTTAAAATTTCTAGAAGGCATTGGACCTTCTGGTAAATGTTTTCTTAAGTTGTTATCTAATGGTTGAAACTGTTTGCTAAGTATTCATGTGATATTGCTATTGTCAGCAAACGATCTAGGACTTGCTCCCTCATTTCTCTATTCTAAGCCCAACTTGTTCTTTCATTTCTCTATCCTCTTAAGGTAGGTAACTAATTCTATTATGAAGGAATCTGTAGGACGCACAATTTAATCTTTAGACCTTATAAAAGAGATGGCTAACATTTTTCTGTAATAGCATAGCCAAAATAAGAGCTTAAATTATAATCTCATAGCTAGATTTACTTCGCCATCAGTGAAGTGAACAGTAAGTAGAAAAAACCTCCCTTTCAGACCAAAGGGAAAGAAAGTTTTAAAGTGAGAATATAATTTTCCTCATGGGCATTGTCTACCTTAGAAAAACTACTACAGAACATGCCTGTGACTATAGACTTATAGTTCAGGCCACCAAAGATTAGAGATGGGACATGGGCACTCCCTTGGCTTGCATCCTCTGGTCTGCTTTAACACAAACCAGGAGGAAAAGAAAGCTATGCATAAGAAGCAATGGGTGGCAGGCCTATTAATGGCTGATCTGTACAGTGATCTGCCTTCAAGGAGACCCAACAGGCCAGTCCACTGCAGTGGCTTTCAATGTGGTAAGCCTGGGCTTCAGCAGAAGTCAGCTTGTGAAGAGCCCTGGCAGCTCTGCCAAGAGTTGGATCACTGGAAATGGACCTGCCCTGGAGTTGAAGGATGCCCAGGTCAGAGCCACAGATCTTATTGGCTCTAAGCTGAAAAGCCCTTCACTCAGCCCAACTTCCAAAGTGACCACTGCAGCTGAGGGGACGGCCAAGCAGGGTCAGCAACATTGCAGGCAGAACTGTAAATTTCTTGTTAGAGATGCCACCTGCCTTTACCTGGCCAGCTCTCCTCCCAGGCCAGCCAAGTAATGAAAGTCAACAGAGTGCCTTCCCCTAGGAGGTTCACACCTCCCTTAGGATGTACCCCATGTGAAGAGATAGATAGGCCTGGGCCTCTTAACTTTCAAGGTCTAAAGCCCACCAGATTATTACCAGGCCCCTTCTGTCAGGTTCTATTTGCCTCTCAATCAGAAAACTTAATTGTAGCTTAGACAGCACCTTTCTTAGCTCCTCTAATAATGACTCTGTCCTTTGTTCTAGACCCTGTCTAGTGCACTTGGGCCTCATTCCTTTGTAATCATAACCTCTACTCTAGCACCAATGGCTCTACTCCCACCCTGTGTGTACTGATGGTCCTCTTCCCCACTTAATGCTGTATAATAGTTTCAGACCTGGTTAACGCCACTCTTCGGATCATTGGTTACTATCCTCACCCTGTCTTTTATGACCTTGTCTAAATATGATCAGAGTTGGCGAACTTGGAAGGCTTCCATAACTTTGGCAACTCATGACAAGAGCCTAGGGTGGTCACTGGCGCCATAAACTAGATTGTCAATTTGTTGGGTCAACAACAGGAGTCACTGTGCACTTGCTCCTCATGTGGGATCTCTGTCCTTAATGTGCTGTACATTGTGATTTAATGCTATAACTAGTACTCAAACAGTGTGTTTCACTTTGTGTTTCTATGTGGGTGCAAACTGTTGAAATCTTTACTTAATATATACTAAATTGATCTTCTGTATATAAAGAGAATTGAAAATGAATCCTGATGTGAATGGAAGGGGAGAGGGAGCAGAAGAGGGGAGGGTTGTGGGTGGGAGGGAAGTTATGGGAGGGGGAAGCCATTGGAATCCATAAGCTGTACATTGGAAATTTATAGTCATTAAATAAAAGTTAAAAAAAATAAAAAAAATTGCAAGTAGTATGCAAAGAATTTAGAAGGTACATAATATTGTCAGAAGATAAAACAAAAAATACATTAAAATTTACTTCTTAAAGCTAAATGATTATTTTTAAAAAATGGTGTTCGGGGGCTGGTGCCATAGCTCACTAGGCTAATCCTCTGCCTGTGGTGCTGGCATCCCATATGGGCACCGGTTCTAGTCCCGGTTGCTCCTCTTCCAGTCCAGCTCTCTTCTATGGCCTGGGAAAGCAGTAGAATATGGCCCAGGCTCTTGGTTCCCTGCACCTGCATGGGAGATCAGGGAGAAGCACCTGGCTCCTGGCTTCGGATCGACCTAGCTTAGGCCACAGCAGCCATTTTGGGGATGAACCAACGGAAGGAAGACCATTCTCTCTGTCTTTCTCTCTCACTGTCTGTAATTCTTCCTGTTAAATAAAGAAATTAAATTTTTATAAAATATACATATAAAATAGTATTCAGATCCCTGTTATTCTTTGTTCTCTTCTTGTTGTGAACTCTATCTGACACCTACTGGCAGCATTCTAGTAGCTTCCTGAATGTCAATATTCTAGTTTCTTTTCCACTCTATGAATGTTACTTATTTTCACGGCTCTTGAAATTTTTGGTTTGTGTCTCACACAGCCTTCAACACCTAGCAAGTCATACAAGAGTGTGATATTTTTAGTTTTCTAGTTATTTTGGATGCCTTGTATCAGAATTATCAATATTGTAATAATCAAAGGGGATTGTCTCTCAAGTATTACCAGTTTCAAAGAATCTTGCACCTGTCATTTTCATTTAATTCATAAATAGAAAATCTTCTGCAAAGTTCAAAAACATATTAACTCATTGTCGTGAAAGAGATCTATAACACTTTTTTTAAATTTTTTGAAAATTAACAGGATGGATATTATAACCAGAAAACTGGGAAACAGATACAAAAAATGCAAAGCAATGTCACATGTGGAAATGATACTGCAAAGCAGCAGCATCGTATACTCACACATATTGCTTCTGTGTAAATGGCTGTAAAATAAGCAAAGAATGATTTTTTCTATGTCTCAGATGATCAGTGTAAACTTCTAAGAAAATAATAACTTCAGTTTTAGGGAAAATCAAAACCAGCCATGTATACTAGATTCAGAAGAAATGCAAAATTTGTTGCAAAGAGTGTACTTCCTGAGTTCCATTTAGTTATGATTCTGAAAATCCTAGTTACATGGAGTTCACAGCTTGTTTCTTGCTCTTCATTAACTTTGGCTGAGCATATAAATGAAGAGATACAATGATTGAGAACGAAACAAGGCTGTATATTTATATTTGAACCACTTTTAACATCATCCAGAATTTCTTAGCTTCATAGGATGGCTATGTTAAAACACAGTCTTGGCAGGAAAGCATTATTTGTGTGTTATTAAAGCACATTGAATTCCATCAGGCACAAGGTATCATACTTGGTTCTTTATAGAAAGAAGTTTTATTTGTCAGACATAGTAGAGGCCATTATACATTATAGATACATTATACATACACTATACATTAATAATGGAAATTTCAAAAATAAAATTAAGAAAACAATTCCATTAACAATAGCATTGAAACAATACTAATGAGTAAGTTTAACAGAATAAGTACAAGACTCGTATGCTAAAAACTATGAAACATGATTGAAACAAGTTGAAGAACACCTAAATAAGTGGAATGAAGTTCTGTGCTCATGAACTGAGAGTTTTCATAGTGTTAAGATGGCAGTATTCCCTAAATTCATCAACAAATTCAACACAGTCCTAACAAAATTCCCACTTTTTTTTTCTGAAGAATTTGGCAGACTAATTCTAGAAGTCCATAAGGAATTGTAAGAAATCCAAAATAGGAAAAACAGAACAACAACGAATCCCACCTTTAAAGAATCACACTTACTGCTGCAAAACCCAGTACAACGCAACAGTAATTGAGACTGTATATTACTGACGTAAGAATAGATACAGAGATCAATAGAGTTGAGTTGAAAGATAAGTAATAAACTCGTGCATTTATAATCAATTGATTTTGACCAGGGCACCAAGACAATTCAGTGAAGAGAATGATAGTCTCTTTAAACAAAAATAGACAATTGCAAACCTACACATGAAATAATGAAATTGAAAAGTTAACTAATGATGTCAGTGACATATATGACAGCTAAGATCGTCAAACTTTTAGAAAAAAACATCGCTTTACTTTTTTATGACCTTTAATTAGGCAGTGGATTCTTAGATATGATACTAAAAGCACAAACATTAAAACAAGGAATGAAGAAGACTTCACCAAAATTAAAAGCCATTATACTTTGAAGGACATTATCAGCAAAGTGAAAAGACAACTCATAGTATGGGAGATAATATCTATAAATCCTATACCTAATAAAGTGCTAGTATTTATAATATACAAATAATACTTACAGTGCCACAATAATATGATAATATGATACATAATCCAGTTAAAACAGACAAAGGATTTGAATAGATGTTTCTAAGAGAAGATAAACAAATGATCATTTAGCACATGAAAAGATGGTCTTCATCATTAATCATTAAAGAAATACAATTTAAAGCAACATTGAAATAATACTTCATACCCACCACGATGGCTATAATAAAACAGAAAGAAAATAACAAATGTTGGTGAAGATATGAAGGAACTGAAATCATATATTGTTAGCCAGAATATAAACTTGTGCAGCCCCTTTAGGAAAATGTTTGGCATTTTCTTAAAAAGTTAAATCTAGAGTTGCCATATGAATGATCCAACAATTTATGTGCAAAATATGGATACAAGAGAATTTACAATATCTTTTCATAGGAAAAATTAGAAAATTATATTCATAGCAGAATTACTCATAAAAAAACAAAGTTGAAACAATCCAGATTTCTACTAACTGATGAATGGATAAATAAAGCAGTGGTATATCCATAGAAATAATTTATTTAGCCATACAAAGTGAAGTGTCAGTAAATGCTCTACTGTGAATGAGCCCTGAAAACATAATGCTATAAGAAAGAAGCAAGACTCACACATGAACATAAAACAGTATGCTATCCCATTAACATGAAATGTTTAGAAGGGAAAAGCTTATAGGGAAAACATAGATTACTGATTTTCAGGGAGTGGTTGAGGTGGGTAATGGGTATTATTGTTAAAATGTGGTATGTGTGTGTGTGTGTGTGTATAGTAATGGAAATGTTCTGGAAAAGACAACTTTTCACATTGTGATTCCTTAGGCAAATAATCCTCAAATATTTAAAGAAGCTTCCTGTGGAAAAGGAAGCACTAGTTAAGAAGACAGAATTTGACATTAGGTGGCCCTGTATTTGTTTTTGGTTTTGTTGTTTATTACTTCCCGAACAATTGCTTAAACCCTCTACGTCTCAGATTCTTCTGTCAAAAATAAAGACAAAAATGGTGGTCTCCAGCCAGCACCGCGGCTCACTAGGCTAATCCTCCGCCTGCGGCGCCGGCACACTGGGTGCTAGTCCCGGTCGGGGCACCGGATTCTGTCCCGGTTGCTCCTCTTCCAGTCCAGCTCTCTGCTGTGGCCCCGGGAGTGCAGTGGAGGATGGCCCAAGTGCTTGGGCCCTGCACCCGCGTGGGAGACCAGGAGAAGCACCTGGCTCCTGGCTTCGGATCAGTGCGGTGCGCTGGCCACAACACGCCGGCTATTGGGGGGGTGAACCAATGGAAAAGGAAGACCTTTCTCTCTGTCTCTCTCTCTCTCTCTCTCTCACTGTCCACTCTGCCTAAGAATTAAATAAGATAAATCAAGTAAAGTAACACAGTATTTGGCATAATCATTTACTCAATCACATATGTTATTTAATTACTAATAGTCACCGAGGTTGTATAAGGTGATTGGATGTACAGCATTTTTGACCTGTAATAAGAGGCGTTTAAAGATGTTCTTGCAGTGGCTCCTGGTCTATATCAAACCTAATCCTTGGTGTCTTGACAAGCTAGTGTACATTGCTGTTTATGTTATGAGTAATTGATTACTTGTATAACACTTTATTGAAGTTGGAGGATTGCTTCTTCCATATTAGGGCTGAATCAGTGTTGTACCTATAAAAACTCTCTCACTGACTGTAATTATGAAATGATTTTTTTTTTTTTTTTTGAGCACGGAGAGAGGTGGAGTTACTTATAGTCAGTGTTGGGAATTGCTGACAACTCTGGGAGTGCCAGTGGGAGTATGCCTGTATGGGAAAATCACATGGTCACAGCCACATTCTTTTGTTGAGGATGGAAACTAGTTTAAAGCCAGCAAATAGGAAGTTCAGGTAAAATAAAGGCCTAAGAATTATTGTATACTATTTTCAGAATACATAAGTCTAAGTTGCCACCATAATCCTAAAAGCCAATAAAATTATGGGCATGATCAGGAAAGAAAACAGAGAATATAACTTTACACTGTTTCTTTTCTTTTTTTTTTTTTAACTAGCATGCTTCTGCCTTTAAAACATCAAATGCAGTTCTGGTCACTAAAGCTCAAGAAAACCAAATTCTTAGAACTGGGAGTACTAAGCCAAAAGTTGTGAATGCTTTTTATGGCTTTGGATATCTATACATACATTGTATGTTTGGTAGGGAAGCAACTTACATTGCGATCAGTTTTGCATGAGTGATAACAGCTATCTACTGTGTATAATATCATTTACAGAATAAATGAATTTTCTAAAAGTATAATTATATTTGGAGGATAATGTACCATAATTATTTCCAAATTTATACATATTCCTATATGTTGGTTTTCTGTTTATACTTTTCTTTGTATACATTATATATTTACATTTTGTTGATGACAACTTATTTATTAGGGGCTTGATGTTTACATTCCAAATTAAAATGATATCTCAATATTTTTTTTCAAATAATTCCATGAGCTTATATAGTGTATTGCAAATTATAAAAGTTAGTTTAAGCCTTTTATCTGTCTGACTCTGTAATTACTTTTGACATACACCAACTGTATTTGGTGGTGCAAGAGTGGAAAAGAGAATTGATAGCTCTTAATTTCACTTACTAATGTAGCTGATTATAAAACTTTTCACCATAACCTGTGGTGTGCTCAACTCTTAACCGTCATGATTTTGTGTATAATTTATTAGGATTTAGAGAGAAGGTGGTCCCTGTTTTTCAATGCTGACATTTTCTGAAAATGTGTTAGTTTTTGAGTGCAGCTACTGATTTTACCAGCCAAATATTTGATGTTAATGATTTGTCAAGCCCACTTTTCTGCTAACTTGCTGGTGGACCTTTGACAATCCATTTAACTTTTTTGTTTTCTCAACCACAAAATGAAGCATTAGGGATGTCTCTGAGCTCCTCACTAGGTGTGACTTTCTGATTCATCTACACTGTGCAGTCCATCTTCCAGGTACACCTTTGGAATATGCAAATGAACTTGGGGTTGTCTGTGGATTACCATGAGTTGCTTTGTCTCTACTTCATTTTGCAACCCTTTTATTTTTTTTTCAGAACAAGAGAAGCAGTAGAAAGATTTTTAAAATTTGGAGCACAAAGCCAGAATGTTTTGAAATTACATTAGTTCACTAAAACATGAACAGATTGAAAACAAAACATGTTTATGTTTCAGTATTTTTGCCTCAGTTTCACTGTCCTATCATTCATAACCAAATATAATTGCTTTATGTTAAAGATAGTCATATAACAAACTTTAATATAAGACTCCGAAAAAGTACATTATATAAAAGTCACAAACACATATATGGGAGAGTTCTAGCCACTTTTTAATTTAGTTTAAAGATTGTCTGAGGAAGAATGCGATGAATCCATTTAACTGTCAGTTACATTTTAAGTATTTTGTAGACATACAAACTTTGAATAATTAACTCTGGTTACTACTCAGTGATTTAAGTGGAATGACCCTTGACACCCCGTTTGTAATAACTAACACAGTGCACCTTAATTAATTTTTTTAAATTAGGAAGATACATCCCCCAGAGTTTAAGATTCTTAGAGGTGAAATTGAATTTTAAAATTGATTAATTTATTAACTTTTTCTTTCTTAATGAAAATAAAAATGTTCTCCATTTTTGAAACCCAGATATGCTTTTTAGTATGATTATATAAGTAATTTAGCAGCAGGTATGTGTTATAGCAGATCTTACTTTTTGTATACCAATCTCCTAGTGTATTAGAAACTATAGTGGAAAAGTTAAGTAATGATATGTCTGAAGAGTACACAATTTAGTGATTTTAAGAATCAACTTTGAAATTTCAGTCAAGCAGCTAATAAAGTGATTTCAGAAACACATGAATTTAGTTTATAAGATAACAAGAATGAAATCTATCATGGAATTCATAGGCAACTTTTGTAATTATTAAATGTTAGGTTTAATAAGCAGGGAACTCTTATCTTCCATTTTGTGGCTGTTTATCTTGTACTTGAACTCTTCCCTCATTTTACCCTTTTGAATAATACTGCACTAAAGCAAATCTCTGATTAATTTTTAAATGTGTATGGGAGGAATTGGTAACCTAATCAAAGAAAATAATTAACAAGCTACCTCATTCTCATATCCCTTTATTCTTATAAGGAAGCATTATCTTGATTGCTACAATATCATTCCCTTTGACCTCCTTTCTAATTCAGATCTTAATAAATGTCATGATTGACCCTGACTTACTAACATCTTAGTTCTTAAGTATCTTCTGAATGTGCTGCTTTTATACTCTCTCTTTTTTATTTATTTATTTCACTTTTCTCACCCCATATAATACCAAGGTCATCTGTAAGGATTGCTTTCTCCTTTCAGATAGTTTTGTGACAGGATGAAAGGACAAGTTCCTGTGGTCGAGCAGAGAACCTCTGAAATGCTTCTGTGGCAAGAGAAAGGACTCTCTTTTATGCAGTTACTTTAAAAAAAAAGAGAGAGAGAAAGAGAGATGTCTCCCTATGTTAATGTAAAATGATAAGCATATCTTGATGATTAAACACTATAATTTTATTTGGCCTGAAAAGTTTTGTAAATAGATGAACAAATATGTATATAAAAATTATATTTGTATTTGTATATTTATATGTGCATTTGTGTCTGTGGCATATATTTTGTGTTTGTTATAGATAACATATAAGAATTACATATTGGTATATAATGATCAATTTCTATACATAATCTACTTACATTCCTATCTATTTTATTACAATCTCCATATCCCTATGTGAGGAGTGACATTGAGAAAGGGGTAATTAGCTTTTAAGTTTTAATGCACACACATTGTAAAGTTTGCTGTTAAGTATTTACAACCAAGCTTTTTGAACTTTATAGTTAAAGGCCTAAGGGGAAAAGTAATGATGAGTATTGTTTTTCATTTTATGAAAGATACATTTTACAAAATTTTAGCCTATATAAGAAAATTACAAAATTGCTTCAAAAATGTATTAAGGAATTCCATCAAAATTTAATTCAGTATGTTTAACACCTCATGGTATATAGCAATAATTATGAACAAAAATGTGCCATGTTTACAACAGTTTTAAAATTATTAACTGATGTAAAAGAAAACAAAAAAGAATGAATGAAATTACCTACTGGAGAGGAAAAGTAAAATACATAAAAATTCAGAAGTTTCTGAACCAAACTTGTCAGAAGAGTTCTAAAATTAATCTTAACATGATAAACAGAATAAAGTAGTAATTCTGAAAAATGATACAAGTGAATGGAAACTAGATTAGATATTAAACAATATTGTGATGATACAATCAGAGTGTTGAAGCAAGAATAGGAAAAGAGAATATTGTAGCAAATAGGGTGACTAGGTGGAATCTTTTTCCTACAGACAGAAAAAATTGCATCCTCGGGGTATGAATGGAGATTGCACAGGTTCCTTCATGCCCTCTTCTTTCACACACCTGAAAGAAGATTGGGCGTGGGCCTTGAGCCATTTCTTAATCTTTCAATACTCAAACGTGTTTTTATGAGGATTTACTATGTTTCCTCTATAAAAGTCAACATGAATGGATACAAAAGAATTTATTTTAAAAATAGCAGATATTCACTAAAAAAAAAAGAAGGAAATTAGATTCCCAAGTTACTCCAAGGTCCCAAGTAAATTCCAAATATAGTAAAGAACTAAATGGGGAATTATACCTCAATAACTATAAAAAATTTATTAAAATCTTGAGGAAGAATTTCATAGGTTTAAGATGGTTTATCTGTTCAGAAACTATCAAAGCCTGAATTTTTCAGCTATTAGATGTGTAGCTTGAAGAAAACAAAATTTCCAGTGCCGTTTTCAAAGAGCTTAGAGCCTAGCTGAAAATACAACCCAATTCATTAGAATAGCATGTACATGTTGATCTTTGTAATGGAAGGAAGAACTGAGTACAATAAGAGAGAAAAGAGAGAAGCTATAACCAGGTATAGATACAGATGCAAGTGAGAACATGAGTTGAAAAATTCATTAATATACAGCACTGAGTTTCAAGTATCTTGTTTTATTTTTTTTTTTTATTTGACAGAATTAGACAGTGAGAGAGAGAGAGACAAAGTTCTTCCTTCCATTGGTTCACCCCCCCAAATGGCCACTACAGCTGGAACTACGCCAATCCGAAGCCAGGAGCCAAGTGCTTCCTTCCTGGTCTCCCATGTGGGTGCAGGGGCCCAAGTACTTGGGCCATCCTCCATTGCCTTCCCTGGCCTCAGGAGAGCTGGACCAGAAGAGGAGCAACCGGGACTAGAACCCGGCACCCATATGGGATGCCAGCACTGCAGGCAGAGGATTAACCAAGTGAGCCACGGTGCTGGCCCCCTCAAGTATCTTGTAATTCACATGGAGAGTAGTGGAGTAAGAACTGTGAGTGAGTGATGTCATGAGAATTTTAGAAAATTGAGTTTGGCTCCCTTACAAGGAAAGACATGTTGAGATGATTCATAATCAAACAGAAAATTCCAAAAGTCTTTGCTAAGAGGATGAGTAAAAGGCATCAGGCAGGCTGACATACCTATAGGACTTTGCTCACCTATAAGTCAGCAAATATAGTAAAGAGCTAAATGAGGAATTATACCTCAATAACTATAAAAAATTTATTAAAATCTTGAGGAGGAAGAATTTCATAGGTTTTAGATGGTTTATCTGTTCAGAAACTATCGAAGCCTGAATTTTTCAGCTATTAGATGTGTAGCTTGAAGAAAACAAAATTTCCTGAACTGTTTTCAAAGAGCTTAGAGCCTAGCTGAAAATACAACCCAATTCATTAGAATAGCATGTACATGTTGATCTTTGTAATGGAAGTCAGCAAAGCTCTGTATGTAGAGAAAGCATTGGATGTAGTAGAAAGGTCTGTATGTAGAGAAAGCATACTGGATGGAGAAGGGTGAGAAATGTATAGCTAGGCTTGGGGTCATATGCCCTCTCCTAGTGAGTCCTAAATGTCTAGACAATGTAATGGTACAGTTTTCATTGTGATGCCTCAAGGACTGAGTCAACATCACAAAGAAATAGGAAGTGCAAAAGCTTGGGGGGTCACAGAGATTCTTACTCAGTGTCCTGGATGTAAGATGTGGCAACAAGAGGTCTAGTGTTAAATGGAGGTATGTATAAAAACGTGGCAGACTATTGGGACTGCATGTGAGAATTCTGAACATTCCAATGCCTATCATATGAGGGCATATGGTGCATTAGAGGACACATATATTGCTAGGCTTTGTCATGGTCCTTTGGAAATTGTATGATTTTTAAAATATCCATTAGAACTCCTATGTTCTCTTTTTAATTTCTAATGTTCTTTGTGTGTTTTCTCTTTTTTTTCTCAATAAGAATTGCCAGATATTTGCTACCAATTCATTATCTTCTCAATGAATCAACTCTACTTTGTTGAGATTTTCAATCTAATATTTGCTTTTTTATTTCAATAGTTGATAGTTCGCTTTACTATTTTGCAACCAGAGTGTGTTTTTCCTTGTTTGTTTTCTGAGATTTTAAATTTGACTGAGGACTTCAAATTTTTTTCTAACTATGGCTTAGTTTTATACCAAGTATATTTCTTCTCTTATTTTGTTTTATAATGCCTAGTTCAACTAATGAGTTATTTTAAAATTTTTTTCTAACTTCTGAAAGCAAGTGGACATTTTATTATTCTTGTAACTTATTTTTAAAGTTTCTTTTTTAAAAAGTTTTGTTTATTTTGTAGGCAGAGAGAACAGAGAGAGAAGAGGGAGAGTGAGCTCCCATTCACTGATGCATTCCCCAATGTCTACAACAGTATATAGATATATTAAATTTATTTGTTTGTTTGTTTGAAAGAGTGAGAGAGAGGGCCGGCGCCGTGGCTCACTTGGCTAATCCTCCGCCTGAGATGCCAGAATCCCATATGGGCCTGGGGTTCTAGTCCCGGTTGCTCCAGCTCTCTGCTGTGGCCCGGGAAGGCAGTGGAGGATGGCCCAAGTGCTTGGGCGCCTGCACCTGCGTGGGAAACCATGAAGAAGCACCTGGCTCCTGGCTTCGGATCAGCATAGTTTCTGCCGTAGCAGCTATTTGGGGAATGAACCAACTGAAGGAAGACCTTTTTCTCTGTCTCTCCCTCTCACTGTCTGTAGCTCTACCTGTCAAATAAATAAAATAAAAAATCTTAAAAAAAATAAAGAGTAAGAGAGAGAGAGACTGACAAAGAGATTTTCTTTCTTTTTAAAAGATTTATTTATTTAAAAGGCAGAGTTACAGAGAGAGGAAGAGATGGAGAGAGAAAAAGAGAGCGATCTTCTATCCACTGATTCATTTCCCAAATGTTTGCAACAGAGAAGGCTGGGCAAGGCCGAAGTCCCAAATTTCATCTAGGTCTCCAATGTGAGCGCACCAGCCCAAACACTTGGGCTGTCTTTCGCTGCTGCTTTTCCAGGCACATTAGCAGGGGGTTGGATTAGAAATGGAGTAGCCAGGACTTGAACTGGAGCCCATATGTGATGCTGGCATCTCTGGCCACAACGCATGCCCTAACAGAGAGATTTTCTATCTGCCACATCACTCCCCGAATTCCTGCAACAGCCAAGTCTGGGCCCGACTTAAGCCAGGAGCCCAGAATTACATCTGGGTCTCCCACACGCATGGCAGAGACCCAAGTATCCGGGTCATCATCCACTTTTTTTCCCAGGTGCATTAGCAGGAAGCTGGATGGCAAGCAGAGTAAGCTGGCTTTGAACTGACCCTCAATATGGGAACCAAATGTCCCAGGTGGAGATTTTTTTTTTTTTATTTGACAGGTAGAGTTATAGACAGCGCGAGAGAGAGACAGAGAGAAAGGTCTTCCTTTTTCCCGTTGGTTCACTCCTGAAATGGCCACCTCGGCCGGTGCTGTGCCGATCTGAAGCCAGGAGCTAGGTGCTTCCTCCTGGTCTCCCATGCCGGTGTAGGGGCCCAACCACTTGGGCCATCCTCCACTGCCTTCCCAGGCCACAGCAGAGAGCTGGACTGGAAGAGGAGCAACCGGGACTAGAACTGGAGCCCATATGGGATGCCGGTGCCGGAGGTGGAGGATTAACCTAGTGTGCCATGGCGCCGGCACCCCAGATGAAGATTTAACCCATGGTGCCACAGTGCCTATCCTTACAATAGTGTAATCTTTATAGGCATTGGCTCATATGAATACACAGGCTGTAAAGTCCTCTGATATGCCACCTGCAAACTAGAAAACTTGGAAAACACCCAGTGTAATGCAGTCCAAGTTTGGGGAGCAGCAGATGATGGCCCAAGTGCTTGGATTGCTGTTACCCATACTAGAGACCTAGATTGATTTCCTGGTTCCTGACTTTGTCCTGGCCCTCCCCTAGTTGTCTCAGGCATTTGAGATATGAGCCAGCAGATGGAAGATTTTCTCTCTGTCTCTCTTCTGTCACTTTGCCTTTCAAATAATAAATAAATTAATTAATAAGTCTTATGATAGTAATAATCTGGTAGGTTTAATCATTCTTTATAATTTTCAAACACCTCAATCATTTTATGACAACTTATCCTTTTTTTTAATTTTTATTTTTAATTTTATTTAATGAATATAAATTTCCAATGTACAGCTTATAGATTACAATGGCTTCCCTCTCCCATAACTTCCCTCCCACCCGCAACCCTCCCCTCTCCCGCTCCCTCTCCCCTTCCATTTGCATCAAGATTCATTTTCAATTCTCTTTATATACAGAAGATCAATTTAGTATAAAGATTTCAACAGTTTGCACCCACATAGGAACACAAAGTGAAACATACTGTTGGAGTACTAGTTATAGCATTAAATCACAATGTACAGCACATTAAGGACAGAGATCCCACAGGAGGAGCAACTGCACAGTGGCTCCTGTTGTTGACCCAACAAATTGACACTCTAGTTTATGGCGCCAGTGACCACCCTAGGCTCTTGTCATGAGTTGCCAAGGCTATGGAAGCCTTCCAAGTTTGCTGACTCTGATCATATTTAGACAAGGTCATAAAAGACAGAGTGAGGATAGTAACCAATGATCCTAAGAGTGGCATTTACCAGGTTTGAACAATTATACAGCATTAAGTGGGGAAGAGGACCATCAGTACACACAGGTTGGGAGTAGAGCCATTGGTGGTAGAGTAGAGGTTATGATTACAAAGGAATGAGGCCCAAGTGTGCTAGACAGGGTCTAGAACAAAGGATAGAGTCATTATTAGAGGAGCTAAGAAAGGTGCTGTCTAAGCTACAATTAAGTTTTCTGACTGAGAGGCAAATAGAACCTCACAGAAGGGGCTTGATAATAATCTGGTGGACTTTAGGCCTTGTAAGTTAAGAGGCCCAGACCTATCTATCTCTTCACATGGGGTATATCCTAAGGGAGGTGTGAACCTCCTAGGGGAAGGCACTCTGTTGACTTTCATTACTTGGCTGGCCTGGGAGGAGAGCTGGCCAGGTAAAGGCAGGTGGCATCTCTAACAAGAAATTTACTGTTCTGCCTGCAATGTTGCTGACCCTACTTGGCCGTCCCCTCAGCTGCAGTGGTCACTTTGGAAGTTGGGCTGAGTGAAGGGCTTTTCAGCTTAGAGCCAATAAGATCTGTGGCTCTGACCTGGGCATCCTTCGACTCCAGGGCAGGTCCATTTCCAGTGATCCAACTCTTGGCAGAGCTGCCAGGGCTCTTCACACGCTGACTTCTGCTGAAGCCCAGGCTTACCACATTGAAAGCCACTGCAGTGGACTGGCCTGTTGGGTCTCCTTGAGGGCAGATCACTGTACAGATCAGCCATAATAATAGGCCTGCCACCCATTGCTTCTGATGCCTAGCTTTCTTTTCCTCCTGGTTTGTGTTAAAGCAGACCAGAGGATGCAAGTCAAGGGAGTGCCCGTGTCCCATCTCTAATCTTCGGTGGCCTGAACTACAAGTCTATAGTCACAGGCATGTTCTGTAGTAGTTTTTCTAAGGTAGACAATGCCCATGAGGAAAATTATATTCTCACTTTAAAACTTTCTTTCCCTTTGGTCTGAAAGGGACAACTTATCCTTAATACTTGTCAAATGCTTACACATATTATCACAGTCTTATATGAAATATGCTTGGTATCTTGTGCAAGGACACATGATTGCTGAAAGCAGACATGGGCCTATAATACTGTAGGTCAAGGTCTCTGAACCTGAGCATATTGACCTTAATCATTCTTTGCTGTGGGTGACTGCTGACTGCTCTATTACTGTGAGATGCTTACAACATCACGCCCTGTACCAATTAGATGCTGTAGCACCCCTCCCTTTCTCTCCATTGTTGCCACCAAACCTGTCCTCAAACATTATTAAATGTACCCCTGGGGAGGGGGCAAAAATCAGTCTCCATTGAGAGCCACTGACGTAACTTGTTGATTGTCCTTACGTGTTACCTAATTTTTGATAGAGTGATATTTTACATACTTCAATATAAAACTGAAAGGGTAGCATGTCTATGTAATTAACTGGAGTTTGGTTACTTTAAATAGCATGACAAAGTAAATTAATGCAATTATAAAACAGTTTGCTTTAAAAACATCAAAGCCATTGCAATCAGAAAGACCGCTTTTGAATCGCAGCTCTATGCAGATGATGTAAAAGAAGAGTAATGTTCTCACATCCACAGAACAATGAGTTTCTTCTGCCTTGTACTTCTCCCAGACACTAATTCTAGAATCAAGGACTTTGACCATGAAATCTCTGTGCATTTCATACTCTGTAAGTGGCCCCTAAACTTCATTACTGCAATGGCTTCTTGTAGAAAAAGTTCTTATCATTTATTTCATTTTCCTCTTTTCCCAGTCACACACACAAAACACTGCTAGATGTAGAATAAACTAATTTTCCAATATTTTGGACCCTAGTGGTGAACAAATAAAGAGGAGAGAGATGCTGCATAGTTCACTAGTCAACCCCACCTGCTTATTTACCACTATTGCATATACCAGTTTCCCCATACCTTCAGCATAAACTGATATGAGTAATAATGGTAAATCAGCATTTGGGTTGCGGATATACCAGTGAACTGTGTAGCATTTTTTTAAAAGATTTATTTTATTCATTTGACAGTGTTACAGAGAGAGGTAGAGACAGAGAGAGAGATCCTCTATACACTGGTTCAGTCCCCAGATGGCCACAACTGCCAGAGCTATGCCAATCCAAAGCTTCCTCCAGGTCTCCCACGTGGGTGCAGGGGCCCAAGGACTTGGGCCATCCTCCACTGCTTTCCCAGGCCACAGCAGAGAGCTGGATCGGAAGAGGAGCAGCCAGGACCAGAACCGGTACCCATATGGGATGACAGTGCTTCAGGCCAGGGCTTTAACCTGCTGTGCCACATCATTGGCCCTTGTGTAGCATTTTTTAGGGTCAAGAAATTCAATTAATTTTTAAGAAACTTCTTTAAAGCACTTAATACTATAGAGTACTAAATTTGTAAAAAGACAACCAAGGTATTGCATTAAAACTTAACACTGATTACAAGTGACCAGAAAAAAAATTATGTATAGTTGGTCTCTATATTTTCCACAGAAATATTAGCAACTTCTCTATAACAGAATATTTTTAGTCTAATGATGTGTGCAAAATAATGAAAACATTTAATATCATATATTTTATATGGGATTGTCAAATTAGAAGAAATCATGACACTTCCTTAAAATAGAATCTCATAGCAGATTAATTTTTTGAACTCTTTATTGAAGTATAATATAGATATAGAAAAGGGCACATATCATTACGCATATAGCTTGATAGAATTTCACAACTACACACACACCCATGCATCCAGAGATTAGCATTTAAGTACAGAGATATGAGTGCCTTTTAAATATCTATGGTAGAAACACATTCTATGTAGATTGACTTCCTATCTATAGATATTAAATAAAATTACCGTATAAATATTATACACATAGTATTCTACTAGGCATCATGAAATATAGGGATGAATATGTAAAGTTATAATTCTGGAAGGAATTACTGCTTGAGAGATATATAAAAGGAAACTTTAACCAACAATTCAAAAGAGTCTAAAACGGTATGCCTAACCAAATCTTCCTTATTGAGGAATGAAGATTCTAGAAACCATAAGATATGGGGCAGGCATTGTGCTATAGCAGGTCAAGCTGCTTCTTGGGATGCCTGGAACCCCTTCAGGAGTGCCAGTATGAGTCCTGGATTCTCCATTTGCTGTCCACTTCCCTGCTACTGCTCCTAGGATTCAGGGGTTGATGAAGTACTTGAGTTCCTGCTGCTCACATGGCAGACCTGGTTGAAGTTCCTGGTTCCTGGCTTCAGCTTGGCCCATCCTGACTATTAAAACCATTTGGGCAGAGTGGACCAAGTAATGGAAGATCACTTTGTCTCTAGCTCTGTCATTCTTTCAAATAAATAAATAAATATATTTTAAATTAATTTTTTATTTTATTTATTTGACAGAGTTATTGAGAGAGATAGAAAATTTAAATTAATTTTTGATACAGTTATTAAACAATAATTTTTGAGTTCCAGGACACTAAGAGTAAAATCTATATCTAAACCTTTTATATAAATAATATATATATTATTGTATATCTAAAAAACCCAAACCTCAAGATCAGTCTGATTAAAACAGTAGTCTTGAGATGTATTTCATCATTTAGTATTGTGTCATGTCTAATTTTTTTTAATTCATTTGAGAGTCAGAGACAAGGAGACAGACAATTTTGGAATAATGTACTGGGCACTTGGCTTTCCTTCTTCCTATGCTCCCAGTTCTCAATGTTTGAGGCTCCCCTCAAATTAGGTGAGAATGAGGGAAATAAGGAATTAAATAGTTGTCGGTATCATGCCAGTTCTAACCGATCACAACTTCCAGAATCTTCCCCAGTAATATTTTGGTCTTAATAAACAATAATTACCATGTCTAAACCACCTCTGGGATCTAGAAAGACCTAGATTGTGCCACCCAATGCTTTACCTGGAAGCCAGCTAACTCCAGAGGCTCCCCTGTGCCATTTTATTAGACACATAGTGATAACACTGCATGTTTTGGTCCCAACTTATATTATGGTGGTCAAGTTTTACTATATATGACTGAAAAGCATTCTGTGGAGAAAAATTAAACCCTCAGTAGCTGAGGATATAAAATTATATTTTGCAGAGGAGTAATCACTATTAAAAAATTCACACATTTCTAAATAGTGATGGTAATTTTTTTTTTTTTTTGACAGGCAGAGTGGACAGTGAGAAAGAGACAGAGAGAAAGGTCTTCCTTTGTCGTTGGTTCACCCTCCAATGGCCGCTGAGGCCGGCGCGCTGCAGCCGGCGGACCGCACTGATCCGAAGGCAGGAACCAGGTGCTTCTCCTGGTCTCCCATGGGGTGCAGGGCCCAAGCACTTGGGCCATCCTCCACTGCACTCCCGGGCCACAGCAGAGAGCTGGCCTGGAAGAGGGGCAACCGGGACAGAATCCGGCGCCCCGACCGGGACTAGAACCCGGTGTGCCGGCGCCTCAAGGCAGAGGATTAGCCTATTGAGTCGCGGCGCCGGCGGCCTAGTAATGATAATTTTAAATGCCTGTAATTCCGAAGAAGAAAAGAGTAAAACTCTGTATTTCTGAGGCAGATGAGGAAGTGGAAAAAAGGGGAGTTCTCCACAGCTGGAGGAGGACTTAGAATAATCTAATTTTAAACATAAACAGTTGATGTATTTGATAAGTCAGAGATAGATTTCAGGTGAAGCTTAATGAGACTGAAATTTCGGTGGCCTTCTGGTGCCGAAACCCCTTCTTTGTCCTCAGCTGACAATGTTTCTAGAAATTCGTTCCTCTTCAAGAGGCCCTTCAAAACTGAGTAAGCTTCAGACCCTTTGAAAACCAGATCAAAAAGTGTAAGTTTTGTCTTCCTGGTATTAAGGTTTATTCATTTTAACTTTTTAAAAAAGTAATAAAGTCACAAAAGTGATTCTGATATCCTCTCAACACTTAAATAAAACACAATTATATTTGTGCCTACCATTTTGATACAAGTAGATGTTGAATTTATTTAAATTCTACATACTCATATGTTCATGTCTCATTTAAACTTTTCTGAAGGTCCATACTAGGCTACTTAAAAACATTTGTTTGCAAAGTGGAATTAAGAGACAAGTATATTTTGTTTAAAATATTGAAATTCACAATTTTTTATAACAAACATTGTCTATGAGCTTTTCCAAGACTGTATTTCTGGTCGAAGTTGTTCTTTTATTTTTTTTCTCCTTTCCTTCCTTCTTGCCTTCCTCTCTCTGTCTCTCTCCCTCTCTGTTCTTTCTCTTCCTTTCTACCATAACTAATGGGAGAACTGTTAGAAGAACATGATATTTACTATCAATGCATATTTATCATTGAAAAACTAAATTGCCTAGGTGTAAATGTTTGGCTAAACAAAGGCACAACCTATGGATATCACAGTGATATTCCTCCTTTTTTAAATATATATTATAGGTTTAGAGATAGATTTTACTTTAGAGTCCTGGAGCTGGAAAGCCATCATTTAATTTCCTGTATCAAAAAAATAACTTGTAAACTTTTGGAGGTTGGCTCACAAAAATAAGCAAAAGTAAAAAGGAATAAATTTGTTTAAAAAATCAATTTTTTCTTTCGACTTAAAAGCTAAATACTAATCTCAAGTTTCGTAGTGTCTCAACAAATTAAAACAAAAATTTTATATAATTCTTATTTGGGGGGTGCTTTTTTAAAAAAAAAACATACTTAATTGAAAGGTGAAATGATATAGAGAGGGATCTTGCTTCCATTTCCAAAATGCCTGCAACATATGAGCCTGGGTATGGCAATGCCAGGGGCCTGAAATTCCATCCTGGACTCCCACGTGGGTGCCAAGGACCCAAGTATTTGAGTTATCACCTGCTACCTCCCAGGGTATGCATTAGCAGGAAGCTCCTTGGAAGCAGAACAGGGACTTGCGTCCACACACTCCAGCATGGAATGTGAACATCCCATTTGGCGTATTAACCCCTACTTCACATGTCTGCCCAAATATTTTTTCAAATATGCATATTTAAAAGAACTTTTATTCTCAGAAAGTTTTGTTTGCCTCAAAATGTAAATACATTATACAGCTCAATCCATAGCTTTTTTATTATATATCTAAAACTTCAGTAGTAGTGCATACATGATGATCTTCATTACTTTGCAAGTTTGCATACTTATATTTTTTCAACCCCTAAGTCAATACTAATTTCTGGACATGTACTGAGTGATAGAAAGTTTGAATTTCTGAAAGTGCATATTCCCAGATGAGTCAAACCAAACAACACCCTCCCTTCTTGTTTCAGGTCTCATATACTAAGTTAATAGGCATCCTTTTCAAAACATGGTTTTTGGGCCTGTTGTTTGTGATTTAGCTCAAAGACTGTCTACTGTTCATCATAACAAGAGAGTTGTGATGCGCCTTATGAGGAAATTACATAGGTAATCTTCATTCACGAATGTGACAGTATTGTAGGCCATAAGTTCAATGTTGCTTATCTACAATATATGCTAAACATATATACTAAACAGCACATATAAAATGGTTACATAATGATTGGTTTATGAACATATGATCATAGGCTGAAGGAACATGACCATTATATCCGCTGAAAGCAGTAGTTCAGTATTTGCTAACCCAGTGTTCATTATGACTTTATAGAAAGTGGTTACCATAGATAATGAGAATCAGCTGTATATATGTGCATGTATATACATGTACACTCTGTGTATATATTCATATGTATATACTTTGGCATTTAAGTTAAAATAGAAAATTATAATATTCCAACATTACAGCCTTGAAGAAAACAAAATCTTATTTTGATGATTAGAAAATTAAATGATAAATGTGTTCTATTATACTACTCATAGTCCAATAATTTTGTTTAATATTTACTTTTGAAACTGATACATCATTCAGATTTTTTGATACCATGAATTAAATTTAGATTCATACATGATTTTTGTGAAATCTCCATGCTGTTTTTCATAAATCTATACTAATTTACATTTCCATCAGTTGTATGTAAGGATTCCCTGTGCTTCACATCCTTGCCACACTTGTTATTGTTTTAAAATATATATATTTATTTATTTGGCATAATAAGAGAGAGAGAGAGAGAGAAAGAGATCTTCCCTTTGCTGCTTTACATGTCCTCAAGAGCTAGGGTTGGGTCAGTCCAATGCCAAGAGCCAGGAACTCCTTCTGGGTTTACTATGTGGGAAACAGGAACCCAAGTACTTGGGCCATCATCCATTGTCTTCCTAGGTGCATATGCAGGAAGCTGAATCTAAATTGGAAAAGCTGGGACTTGAACAAGGCACTCCAATATGGGATGTCACATCATAAGCTGTGTCTTGACCTGCTGAGCCACAATGCCTGCCTGATAATAGCCCGTCTAACTGATCTCCTACTTTTTTTTTTTTCCTCTCAATCAGTTGTCTCTGCATCTTATAGTCCTTTTACCTCATCTTGTATTTTATACAGATTAGCAAATTATTATTTATCTTATCTTCATGGTACTGTCTCATTTGCCAAACATCTATGCATTCATGTGTAACTCACAGTAATGTTAGAAGAAAATTTAAGATTGATCATTGTGGAGATGGCATTGTGGTACAGCAGGTTAAGTCCCTGTCTGTGATGCTGGCATTCCATATGATCACAAGTTCAAGTCCCAACTACTCCACTTCTGATCCAGCTCCCTGTTAATGTGCCTGGGAAAGTAGTGGAAGATGTCCCAAGTGCTTGGGCCCCTGCACCCACATGGGAGACCTGGATGGAACTTCTGGCTCCTGACTGCTCTATGGCCCATTCCTGGTTATTGTGGCCATTTTGGGAAAAATAGGAAATCTTTCTGTTTGTCTGTCTGTCTCTCTCTCCCTCTCCCTCTCTCTTTGTAACTCTGCCTTTCAAATAAATAAACCTTAAAAAGATTGATCATCTAATTAAGACATTTACCATAAAGTTTGACAAAATAAAATAACATTATACAGGAATTATGGCAGTACAGATATTCAATTTTATTGCTTTCCCCTCATACTTTGAATTCAGCACATTCTGCCTTTTTTAGGGTGCTGAGGATAGCTGGCAGTAAGGCCAGAGGGTGTGAACCAGGCACAGATGAGAGTGCTGAGGTCATTGTTCCTCTGTTCTTGATATGAATATGAGGACTTATTGCCTGAGGGTCCCAGTGCAGGATGTGTGGAACAGATCCACTTCCCTCAAGAATAAATTTTGTCAACCTAAATGTATTGTTGTGGGAAGATCTAGTCTAGGCCTCTGGTGTTAAGCTCTCTTCCCCATCCCTGGGTCCTTAGAATGCTTAACTTTGGAGTTGAAAGGTACAGCAAGCAGAGAGGCTCTTGTTGGTACTTTGAAATGGAACTGGCAACATTGCAGCGGATCTGTTACCTGACCACAGGGCTGCTGTCTCTTCTCTGCCACTTACAATACGCAAGCAGGGAGATCTGGGCCCTGAGGAGGAATACAGCCATCAGTTATTCAGTGGTGGTGGTTGTAGGGGAAATATAGCTAAGGAAACCCACTAACCAGAAAAAGGAAAAATAAATAGAATACTTATATGTCAGTTGCTTTTAGCTGGAACTTCTGCAGCTGACTGATGATAACTAGAACAAAAATAATGAATATTTATGTCATTATTGGGTTTAAATTATTTCCTAAGACTAATTTCTTTATGATTTTGAATTTAAAAATTTAGAAGAAGGTAGCAGGCATTGTGGTGCAGCAGGTTAAGCTGCCAGTTGTCAAAGTGCTTTGTCCGAGTTCCTCCTAATCACTGCTGCCAATCCAGGCTCCTGTTGATGTATCTGGAGGCAGCAGATGATGGCCCAAGTTCTCAGGTTCCTCCCACACACATGGTTGACTTGGATGGAGTTCCTGGACTCTGGCTTTGGCCTGGCCCAGCCCTGGCTGTTGGTTCTTGGGGGCATTTAGGAAGTGAACAAGCAGATGAAGATTCTCTCTCTCTCTCTCTCTCTCTCTCTCTCTCTCTCTCTTTCCCTCTCTCTCTCTCTGCCTTTTAAATAAATAAGTCCTTAAAAAATTTTAGAGCAAGAATGCAGTGAGTGTATAATCCCCACAGAGATACAAATTAATAGTCCATAAAGTACACTAGAATAAATAGCTGATCAAGAGCCAAACTGTAAAGAGATGGAAATCATAAAGGAAAATATATGACTTGGAAGATGGTTACTATGAGCTTATATACTTTGAAGTCTACCATGTATCAGGTACTGCTCAATGTACTTTTCAGACCCTAATTATCTCATTCTCACAAAGACCATTTGATATCAGAATTCCACAGAAAGCTAACGTGAATAATGGAAGATCTTAGAAGAAGAATAAAGAGAGGAAAAATCACAAAAACAAGATGAAAATTATTCTCCTTTGCTGAAAAATGTTATGCACAGATAGAAAAGGTGTACCAACTTCTATAGAAGATTGATATAAAACAAAAGATGCACTTGTAAGATGTATGGAAAATTCTGGAATTCCAGATGTCATGTCAACAAGTTTTGCATTTCAATACATGTATTTTGTATTTATAGAATTACATTACAGAATAATAAGATTAAATATTTGATACCTTATTCAAGATATAATTTATCTGTTAAGAAAGGTACAGATTTTCTATTCAATTTTGTATTGTTATGTTTTATTTTTAAAATCTAAATCTATATGGAATTTAGTTTACATGTAGTGTGGTAAATGAAGCCAGTTTAGCTTTATCCAGGAGATTAAAAATACCCAAATAATTATTTGGATAAAATGTCCTTTTCTTTCACATCTAATTGAAGTAGCCACCTTTATAATATATTAACCTCCTTTATATACCAGATACTTTTGGATTTATTTATTGATTGTAATAACAACACTATTTTTATTACAGTGGCTTTGTATTACGTTTGCATATCAGATAGATAATCATATTTCTCAACATATTTTTTGACTATTTGCACATGACTTTGGAGTCACATCATCTAAAACTTCTGTAACCCATCAATAGTAAATAAATAAAATCCAATCTAGAGCTAATTTCTTAATTACAATTGTCATTTTGAGGGAATTGTTATTTATATATAGCTAATTTTTACATATAATGAAATTGAATGCTAGTGTCTTCATTGCTAGCTGATTATATTCCAAAGATCATTTTCAGATCTAAGTTTTATACTAATTATTTCATTTACTCATACAGTAGTATGCTGGAATCTAAACGATAATGTTGCTTAGTGTTGGTGAGATTGCATACTTCTTTTTTGTTTTTAAAGATTTATTTATTTATTTGAAAGTCAGAGTTACAGAAAGAGTGAGAGGCAGAGAGATCTTTCATTCACTGGTTCACTCCACAGATGGCTGCATTGGCCAGGGATGAGGCTGGCCAAAGCCAGGAACCAGGGCCATTAGCTGGGATCAGGATTGGAAGTGGAGCAGCTAGTACCACTGCTCATATGGGATGTTGGAGTCAATGACAACAGCTTAACCTGCTATGCTACAACATGGGCCTCTTGAGATTGCATACTCTTGTAATATTCCTAGGTTAAAGGAAATGGTGGTGGCTGCTATTTAGAAGCACATTTAATGTTGGATTTTGGTAAGCTTTCTTTATAGTATTTTTGTGCGCACCTTCTATTCCAGAGCTTGGTTTTTATACCACACAGAATCAGGCTCCTCAAATATTACCTCTAATCTTTATTCTTAGATTGGAAATTAATGAGCAATGAGAAGAATTTCTGTCATATTCTGGAAAGTCTTAGCATCAGTGTCATGATATGGATATGTAATTGCATGCAAAAGACTGCATGAAAAATCAGAATGGGTTTTACTTCTGATTTAAATCAGTCCTGGCTAGCAATACTATATACACATACATCATCTTCATCTCTCCACTGAAACACCTAAGAATGAGTAGCAGTGCAAATTAAGACAGGCATTCAGGAATTAAACAGTAGGACTGCTTATACCTTTCTGTTTACCTGTAAGCCAGTATGTTCACTGTTTCAGAATTCTGCAATACTGTCCATTAATTATATGAGTATTTCTCAATATAGCTTCATGCATACTGTAGAAAGACAATGATCCAGGCTGGTGTTGTGGCATAGCAGGTAAAGCCATTTCCTGCGATGTCAGCATCCCATATGGGCACCAGTTCACATGCTGGCTGTTCTACTTCCAAACCAGTTCCCTGCTAATGTGCCTGGAAGAGCAATGGAGGATAGCTCAAGTGCTTGGGCCCCTGCACCCACACATGAGAGATCCAGAAGAAGCTCCTGACTCCTGGCTTCAGATTGGCTCAGTTCCAGTCATTGCAACCATCTGGGGAGTGAACCAGAGGATGGAAGACCACTCTCTCTCTGTCTCTACCTCTCTCTCTCTCTCTGTAATTCTGCCTTTCAAACTAATAAATAAATCTTTAAATTGATTTTGTAAAGCTGAATTGGAAGTGGAACACCTGGGACTCGGACCAGCACCCATAAGGAATACTAGTGCCACAGGTTGTAGCTTTACAGGGTATGCCACAGCTGTGGCCCCAAATAAATCTAGAAAGAAAGAAAGAGAAAGAGAGAGAGAGAGAGGAAGGAAGGTAGGAAGGAAGGGAGAGAGAAAGAGAAAGAGAGAAAGGAAGAGGAAGGAAGGAAGAGAGGGAGGGAGGGAGAAAGAGAAAGAGAGAAAGAAAGAGAGAAAGGAAGGAAGGAGGAAGGAAGGAAGGAAGGAAGGAAGGAAGGAAGGAAGGAAGGAGGGAGGGAAGGTAGGTAGGTTCAGGTATCTCTTCATATAGATATAAATCATTGACATCATCACGATCATTATTATTAGGATGATTATTTGATGTTAAGTTTGATAAAAGCAGAGATTTTCTCTATTTGTTTATGTAGAAATAACATGTGAAAAGAAAAATGGTGAACTTGAACTAGATTCCTTGATTCAGTTTGGCTCAGCTCTAACTATTGTGGGCAAGTAGATAATAGAGTAAGCCTGAAAATGGAAAATCTTGTATCTCCCACACTCTCTGTCACTCTGACTTCCAAATAAATGAATCAATCTTAGTTTATCCACAGAATATGTACCATGTGACAGATAATGTTCTAGGCACTAGAGACATGACATTGAATAGAAAGCACACCCTCTTCAAAAAGTTTGTAAAAATAGACTGCTATAAAGTTTTTTTTTTTTTTTGCAGCACAATAAATTTATCCTTTAATTGCATTTTTTGTGCAAACATTTTGAAATGTCCTAGTAGAATGTCTTTGCCTTCATGGAAGTCACATTTCAAAGTAGGTATTTTCAGACTTTACTGTATATGGTATCATGTAAAGATTTTTAAAGGTGGCTGGCATTGTGGTGTAGTGGGTTAAGCCATCACCTGTGACTCTATCCCATATGGGCACTGTTTTGAGTCCTGATTGCTCCTCTTCCAATCCAGCTCCCTACTAATGGCCTGGGAAGAGTAACAGAGGATGGCCCAAGTGCTGGAGTCCCTGCTACCCACATGTGAGACCTGGAGGAAGCTCCTGGCTCTTAGTTTCAGTCTGGCCCAGCCCTGACTCTTGTGATTATCTGGGGAGTGAACCAGCAGAGAGAGGATCTCTCTCTCCCTTTCTCTTCCTCTCTCTGTGTAACTCTTTCAAATAAATAAATCCGTAAAAAAACTTGTTTGAAAATAAAACACTGAATACTCTCCAGTATTCTGACCTAAGTGGTATCTGACACAACTTTGATACTATGAAGTCTTCAAGATTCCCCAGATTATACTAATGGGCAGTAGAATCTGTGAATCACTGACTTTTTATGTAAATTGGACGATAAACAATTACTGAGCACTTACTTAAGGTGATGGTGGCTGTATTACAAAAAGGTACCACTTACCTGAGATGTTTATTTTTCTTTAAATATTTATTTATTTGAAAGTCACAGTTACACAGAGAGAGGAGAGGCAGGGAGAGAAAGGTCTTCCATTTGCTGGTTCACTTCCCAATTGGCCGCAATGGCCACAACTGCGCCAATCCAAAGCCAGAGCCAGGAGCTTATTCCCGGTCTCCTATGTGGGTACAGGGGACCAAGGATTTGGGCCATCTTCCGCTGCTTTCCCAGGCCATAGCAGAGAGCTAGATTGGAAGTGGAGCAACCAGGACTAGAAGCAGTGCTCATACAGGATGCTGGCGCTTCAGGCCAGGGCGTTAACCCGCTGAGCCACAGCACTGGCCCCCACCGAATTTGTTTTATCCATAGTAGATTTGTATGTTTCCCATTAATATCACTTAATTCCTGCATTTTTACTCCAAAATAAATAAATACTTTATCATAGCAGTTTTAAAAATATGTTTTAAAAAGACATTTATTTATTTAAAAGGCAGGGTGACAGAGATGGAGAGAGGAAGAGAAGACAGAGAGGTTCCAACTGCTGGTTTTCTCACCAAATGCCCACGACAGCCAAGGCTGTCCAGGCTGAAGAAACCAGGAGACAGGAACTCCATCCGTGCCTCCCACATGAATGTCAGGAAACCACATACTTGAGTCAGAATCTGTTGCCTCCCAGTGCATTAGCAGGAAGCTGGATAGAAAACGGGGGACCTGGACTTCAATCCCAGGCACTCTGATATGGGTTGTAGGCATCCCAAGTAGTGGTTTAAACTATTGTTAAATGGAAATGTAATAGTTACGTTTTATCCAAATTAAATATCACATTAAAACTTTGTTCTCCCTTGGTGTCTGAAAAAGGTATAAGAAGCAATGCTGAACTGATTCCCAACACATGACTCTACACATAATTTATTATTGTATTTTTAAATGGAAAAATTGTAATCCTTGTTTATCTACTCATGTGTCTGGCATCCTGAATCTAATGTTTATGGTCGTTACAGTATATTTTTTAAAACGTTGAAGTGTAAATAAACTGTTGCTATTTTTCTTAAACATTGTACCTCTTTAGAATGTATTTGAATGTACTGTCTTAAACTGATAACTTCCTTCCCTTCATTTTGTATAAAGCAGCAACTTTGGTATCGGAATACCACCACAATCTTCAATATTCTGACGAGTTTTGCTGAGTTTGCAGTGGCAACAATGATTATAATTACTGTAAAAATAAGATGCAGAAATAGTGACTGTCAAATCCCAAGATGTTCTGAACTTTTTTTCCCTTACCAGTATAATCTATTTTCCAGTTAATAATTTAGTACTAATCAGCTGCTTATCTTCTGAAAAGGAGAGTATGTTTTGAATCACAAGGGAACTGACCTTGAAGGTAGAATTAATATATGCAGATTTCCTATATCACCTCTAAACTGTACTTCTCAGCTGTGCAAGCTTTATTTTGTCCATTATAACAGTAACTGATTTAATTATAATAAAGTGTTCACTCTTCTTTAGTTTTGGACTTTAAATTTATTTGTATAACTGATTTAAAATAATCTGAATGCTTAATGAACAAATTAAATATTAATAGTTTAGGTAACCATAAATATTACAAAGAATAGTAGCACATTTCCAAAGTAATTCAATTATTTCATAAGGTGCTCATGTATCTCTGTCTATTAATATATTTAGATTTTACAATCAAATGACATTCTCTAGTACTGATGTGAGTTGGTTACATTGATCAGAAAAAAGATGTGGATCTGATATAACACTAAAATAAAGACTTAAAATTGATTTTTTTTTTTTTTTTGACAGGCAGAGTGGACAGTGAGAGAGAGAGACAGAGAGAAAGGTCTTCCTTTTGCCGTTGGTTCACCCTCCAATGGCCGCCGCAGTACCTTGCTGCGGCTGGCACACTGCGCTGTTCTGGTGGCAGGAGCCAGGTGCTTCTCCTGGTCTCCCATGGGGTGCAGGGCCCAAGCACTTGGGTCATCCTCCACTGCACTCCCTGGCCACAGCAGAGAGCTGGCCTGGAAGAGGGGCAACTGGGACAGGATCGGTGCCCCGACCGGGACTAGAACCCGGTGTGCCGGCGCCGCAAGGCGGAGGATTAGCCTGTTGAGCCACGGCGCCAGCCCTTAAAATTGATTCTTTGAAATAAGATTTATGCACAATAAAAACAATATAAATTGGGAAATGTGCTCTAAAATATCTATAATTCTTTAAGGGGAATTATAAAATTATATAAGAAAAGCTTTGAAAATTCAATTTGCATTTATAAATTTTGAGCAATTTTAAGAACTATGTTTCAAGAATAATAAAATGACATTTTTTAAATAATGGGAATGACTGAGGTTTAAGTATCCTAATGAATTAATTTGATTCTGTGATCATTGTATGTAGCTCTGCTAGATCAAAAAACAAGGTAAAAATAAAGAAAATTATTTTTGTTTATCTGTAAATTATGTATAATTTGAGTCTTATAAGAAGATTTATGGAAGTCTTTGAAAATAGACTGCATCCTTACAAGCAACTGTAAGCTTTGTTGGTAATAGTGACTTGCTTTGAAGATCAAAATGCCTAATTTTTGTTTTAATTTTCTTGTTTTTGGTGCTCAAATTTATGAAGAAGACAAGATTTTTGTTTCAAAAGATGAATGATAGTTAAGGTAGGGCAGTGGCAGTGAGGAAGAACAATGTTTTGGGTTTTTTTTGAAAAAATGAAAGGTGACTTGCTATGAATTAATAAGCCACTTTGTCGGGTAGAGTTCCCCACTAATGCTTACAGTGAGAAATATGCTGAGCTGATTTGGATTGTTCATGTTCATCTGGCTTTTAGTGATCATATTTGTATAATCTTCATACTTGAAAAGTGGGATATGGAAACAACAAACACTACAGATGTGCTTTTGGGATTCTTATGTAGCACTTTATGTAATGAAAAATAATCCCAAATGAGTAAGTTCAGAGCAAATTTTGTTGACTATTAAGTGTATTTGTATTGATACCAGCATTCTGGATTATTTCCATGAAAATTCTTTTATGAAAACAACCTTGATTTTTATTAGCCTGTTTTCTATTCTAAATCACGCTCTGAAGGAATGATTAAATCAAATATATAGAACAATTTAACAGGCTTAATAGTCTCACAGATAAGATAGAAATGTTTCTGCTATTATCTTGAGCAGTCAATTGTGAATTGAGTTGTCTTTTTTAAATGCTATGTTATTTTCAGCTCATGTTACTCTAAAGAAATTTAAATATCATATTTCACATGCCTGTTTATAAAACCATTGCTTTGAGAGAAAAAACTTTTCAAGATAATTTGTTGTGCTATTCAAAGTTGACCTTTTATTAGCAAATACTGTTGTCATTCTCACTGGAGTATTTGATCTCAGTAGGGCTAAAACAGCACATGCACAAAACATGAGATCATGAAAATAACAGTACTATATTACTCACCTTAGAGAACAGATACTTCAAAATGCCCTGTGTTACAAGAGCTCTTCAGATGATACTTTAGTATATATGTTTGTACTTTAGGATATATTACATTTATATATTTCTACTGTAGGAAATGAATGCTATTCATAAATTACTGTTTCATGTATTTTCAAGTATGTATGATATTTTACCCAATTAAACTTGTAGAAGTAAACTTAAAATTACTCATATATTTATTTTAGAGGAAGGGTTTAGTAGTAAGTCCCATTCATTTAAAGATAATTATTATTATTATCACATAAGCATAAAATTCATGTCATTGTTCTATCTCTTTTAATATAATGCATTCTTAATGAATTTACCCATTGGAAGTACTTGTTGCAACTTATTATTTTATTTTTGCTGCTGTTGTATCATGGACATTTTCATAATCACGAGACTTCAATCACTATTGCATGAAAAACACAAGGAATACTAGAATGTTACTTGCTTTGCTTAAGATACACAACTAAAATAAAATTGTTTCTCTGTAACTTTCTCTTTTTCTCTTTCTTTTCTTCCTTGTCCTCCTTCATCTCCTCCTCCTCTTCAAACAAATTAAAAGTATCCTGAGCTGAAGGTGCTGCTGGGGATGTCATATCAGAGCGCCTGTTTGGAGTTCAGCTCTGCTCCAGATTTCAGCGTCATGCTGACGCACACAGAACTGAGCAGACCCTGCCTCAAGTAGTTAGGTCTCTGCCAACCATGAGGGAGCCCCAGATTTTGTTCTCAGCTTCGGACTTTGGTCTTGCCCAGCCCCAGCCGTTGTAGACATCTGGAAATGAACCAGTTCATGGGAGATCTCTTTCTCTACATTTTAGATAAAATAAAAATAAATTTATTAATATGCCCTGACTGGTTTTCAAAGTAGGTGTAAAGGATTGGTCCTAAAGAAGAATATAAATATTTATAAATATAAGTTATCTCAAGTTAAAAATCAATACCAGAGAAACATAACCAGTCTCCATTTAGCCAGCTCCTGGGATTAACTTAGGTTCTCAATTTCCTTTGTGGGCAATACCAATTAGTTTCCAGAGTAGGCATATCTCATCAATTTTATATGCCTACCTGGAGTCACTTGTACCTGTTACCTGGCATGTTGCTATCATTCATTCTTATTATTTTATTTCATAATTTAACTGTTGCACAATCTAATGGAAATGAGAGTTAAAAGAGTTTTATTTTCCCACATATAAAATCAAGGGAGGGACAGGCATTTGGCATAGCAGTGAAGATGCCAGTAGAGACTCCAAGACCCCATATCAGAGTGCAGGGGTTCAAGTCCTGGGTCCACTTTTGACTCCAGTTTTCTGCTGGTTGGCACCCTCTGAGGCCGCAGGTGATGAATCAAGTAGTTGCGTCTCTGCCAACCACATGAGAGACTCAAAGCCTGAGTTCCTGGCTCCTGGCTTTAGCCCAGCCAGGTCTTCTGGCTATTGCAGACATTTGGGGAAATAAACAAGTGGATGGAACAGGAGATCTCTGTTTGTCTGACTGTCTGGAGCTCTCGCTGTCTGTTTGCCTTTCAAAGAAATAAAAAATAAATGGATAAGTAAATGAATACATTTTTAAAAAGGGATGTAATTTGAATATAGGTAAAAGCAAAGCAATTGAAATACACAAAATCTTTAGAACTATAAAATTATAGAAACCTTCTGCATTCAGCTTGTTTTATAGATAGCTTCAACTATTTCCTCTGTTAAAATAAAGACATGGGAGACCAGGAGAAGCACCTGTCTTCTGGCTTCGGATCAGCGCGGTACGCCGGCCGCAGCACGCCGGCCGCAGTGGCCATTGGAGGGTGAACCAATGGTAAAGGAAGACCTTTCTCTCTCTCTCTTTCTCTCTCTCTCTCTCTCACTGTCCACTCCGCCTGTAAAATAAATAAATAAATAAATAAAGACTGGAACTCAAAGGCAGTGCGAGAATGTTATGCAAGAAAAAGAAAAAGAAGAAAGAAAGAGGAAGAGGAAGGAAGGAAGGAAGGAAGGAAGGAAGGAAGGAAGGAAGGAAGGAAGGAAGGAAGGAAAGAGAAAGGAAGCAAGGAAGGAAGAAAAGAAAGAAAAGAAGGAAGGAAGGAAGGAAGGAGAGGAAGGGAGGAAGGGAGGGAGGGAAGAAGGGAGGGAGGGAGGAAGGAAGGAAAGAAGGAAGGAAGGAAGGAAGGAAGGAAGGAAGGAAGGAAGGAAGGAAGAAAACAATTAATACAGAATCCTAATCAGTGGATTTGTACTCAATTCCACTCAGTTTATTCTCAAAACAAAATAGTAGCATTTATATCCATTTAAGTCAAAACACTATAAATATAGATATATAATTTTCATGATTCTCTGTTTTAATTTCATTTGCTTAATCAGGTCAGTAAATTGCAAGTCCTAGAATTTAAGAAAAGAGCGCATCTACTGCAGTTTGTACTCTCTCAGAATAAAAGTTACAGGAAATCCTCCTTTGCCAGATTGAGGCTGACAGTTCTATGACTGTATTCACATCTGAATATCAATAAGAAGACAAAACTGTCCACTAATGGAGATAGACCTGCTCTTCGGCTCTGCTCTATCCTCTGGAAATCCTCAAGTTCTTACTTTATGAAATGAAAAAAGAATCTTCACAGTAAGTCCCATCGTGAAGATTCAGCTCAGACTAAACATCCATGGCCACTTGGAGAACTGTGCTGAGATTTATGCATAGCCCCTTCTAACTTAGAGTCACATGCCCTGAACTGCCATGGGAACAGACAGGGGCGGATGACAGACTGTGACAACATGGTTCTCCTGAGCTGAGTCCAGATTTCTTTTGGTGTTGTGCAGTCCTGTAAATGAGAGGTTCTGTACCTTTTCCTTATTTTCTTTCTGTTGGGTCACTCCAGTTAGTGACATCCATAAGTATTGATTAGTTGCCACACAGAGAAAGAACAGGGGCTCTGCATAATTCACCCCTTCATTGCTTTATGATAAATGAGAATCACTTCTTGCAAATGAAAGCCACAGGATTTGTACTGTTTACTGCTCCAAAACTGAGTAAGATGGTTAGCCTTCATTAAAGGAAACCAGTTCCTAAAATTATCTCAAAATATTAACCTCACAATTAAGGACATACAGAATGCATTCCAATGATCAGTGTTTGATTTGATGAATCATATTGTTAAATGACTTGCTGCTATTTTCTTTTTTTTGAAGATTTTATTTTATTTATTTGAGACGTAGACTCACAGACAGCGAGAGGGAGAGACAGAGAGAAAGGTCTTCCATACACTTGTTCACTCCCCTGATGGCCTCAATGGCTGGAGCTGAGTTGATCCAAAGCCAGGAGCCAGGAGCCTCCTTCAGGTCTCTCATGAGGGTGCAGGGGCCCAAGCACTTGGGCCATCTTCCGCTACTTTCCCAGGCCATAGCAGAGAGCTGGATCAGAAGTGGAGCAGCCGGGACTTGAACTGGCGCTCATATGGGATGCCGGCACTGTAGGTGGAGGATTAACCTACCGCGCCACAGCACCAGCCCCAACTGCTATTTTCTTTACACATGGTTTTGCACAGAAGAGGCTAGCCTTTCCAGATGATGAAGTCAGCAGTTTCTAAGACAGTCCATTCACAGGTTTATGGTATTAAGAAGTTGAACTGGGGGCCGGCGCTGTGGCGCAATGGGTTAACGTCCTGGCCTGAAGCGCTGGCATCCCATATGGGTGCCAGTTCTAGTCCCAGCTGCCCCTCTTCCAATCCAGCTCTCTGCTGTGGCCTAGGATAGCAGTAGAAGATGGCCCAGGTTTCTGGGCCCTTGCACCCATTTGGGAAACCCGGAAGAAGTTCCTGGCTTCTGATCAGCACAGCTCCAGCCGTTGCGGCCATCTGGGGAGTGGACCAGCTGATGGAAGACCACTCTCCCTGTCTCTAGCTCTCTCTGTGTCTTTCAAATAAATATATAACTCTTTTTTAAAAAAGCAATTGAACTGATTAAGAAATACTATTTTGCTGTGAATGGGGCTGTAATTCTTTCTTGGAAGATAAAATGAATAAATACATTGTCAGTAGTAAAATATACCCATCAAATACTGTCATCTCGATATTACCCAAACTCTAAAAATGCCCCATTTTCACTTATGCACACAAAAAAGACATACTGTGCTATATAAATAAAGGTAGCTGATGAGAACACGTATGGCCACACATTTTAAGGGTAAACATACTTAAGTTTAGTGCTTATCATGGAATAAGCATCAGAAGTCAAAAGGAATAAAACCTTATTTGTTTAACAATAATTAACTTGTGTCTAAAATATACTAACCACTATACTGGTTCTGTCGTGAGAAAATTAACTTGACACAGATGGGACACAAACACATCAATTGATAGCTAAAGATAATAAGAAAAGGTTGATAATAAGAAAGATTTATACTCAAGATGCTCCTGGACTCCCATAGGTTTTTGTCAATTCTAAATTCCAAATTCCAAGTTCCAAATTTGTTTTATGCAAATGTATTGGAAGAAAACTTGAAACTGTGCAGTGCTTATCCAACCTGTTAGGTGTTAACTTATAGTCTCAACTTACCAAATTTATGACAAGAGACTAAGTTCCATCTTCCAGAAGATATGGTGTGTGGTTTTGAGCCCCTTAACTAGGATGCTTCACATTATAATTACAGTTTATACCCTGAGAGATCCTCATTTCTATTTTTAATTCTTGTCTTGGAGATATCATTTATTGTCTACTGGAAATCAATTTAGGAAATCGTATTAGTCTACTAAGCACTTCAGATAAGGTGATTCCATGAAGCCTTCCAAGATTATCACAAGGAATTGCTTTCGTATGCCATAAAAGAAGAAGAAATAAGCAGAATATGGTTTGCTGAAGGAGGTTACAGTTTTACAGCCCCTCCCACTGCAGCACTTAAGTCACTCAGTTACAGTTAACTTGGAATTATCACTCACAGATTGAAAGCAAAAACAGTCATCACACACTCTGGGCTTGTGGTGCCACTTGTATGTGTGTTTCTAAATCAATGATGAGGGTATCGGAACCAATACTGGACATGGACATGGCAAATTACAGTGAAGTTTTGGACCCAACTTACACAACTTTGGAGTTCGAAACTATGCAGATTCTATACAATTCAAATGGTGAGTTCTCATTTACTTATAAGCATAAAGAAAAGGTAAGCAAAATGGGAGATGTAAAGTTGAGCTTCTTGAGGTGGTGGCTCTACATTTTATTGCTAGAGTATTAAGGTTTTCTTTTTTAAGGCCACAAATATGAGCTTTTGCACTTAAATAAAATTTAAATTAATAATACTATGGCTTTTTCATATTAGAGGTAGAAAAAGTCTAGTTTTATGTAATAAAGTAACCTCAGAATTCTGTCATGAGCCAGTTAGAAAGGTGAAAAGAGTAGTTTCAGCAGTTATTTTATTTGTTGTAAATCATAGTAATAAGTAATATTGGCAGATTGGCTGTGAAAATATATTTTCTATACAATATTTAAAATGACTTATAGAACAAAATTTCCCTAAAACACTGGGAAGTTTTACTGATTGCCTCTTCCTTCCATTATTTCAGTTCTCAGTTGCTGCTGATGAGAAATTACATTTAAAATTACTATCAAGTTTCTGCATTGAACACCAATATGAAAGGAAGTAAAGGTTTATATTATAACCTCACTTGAGAAGCTAATGTTTAGCCGCACAAAGCTTTTGGTATTTATCTACTGTAACAGTTTAACTTTAAATAAGACATGACTTGTTTAGGGTTCGTGTCTTTATGTAATACACTTCACTACCGACTTAAAGAATTCCAAGTAAAAGTCTTGTCCAAGATAAGTTATAATTGTTAGAACTACTAACATCTAGTAATTACGTGTACTTTGGAAAGTTTCTCTGTGAATGTGTGTATGTGTTTAGTTCAAGACTGAGAATACATCTTAGTCTTAGGATATCTTATATTCTACCATGCCGAACAATTTGTATAACTGGTATTCTAGTTATAGTTCCAATAAGCAATAATTTATTGGTGGGGGATGTTTTTAAAAATTGTCAAAAATGAAATCTGAAATTTTAGCACAGATAGAATTAAAATGAGTCGATTGTGCAAAGAATGTTATTGTGTGTGTGAAAAAAATCATTTAGATATATTTAACAGAATATTTGCCTCAATAGAATCATTACTTAACAAAAACAAAGACTCTAGAAGTTAAGGGCTAAATCGTTGGGACAGATTTTCCTTAAATATTTACCAAATACATTATAATAGCTAAATACATTATAATAGCTAAGTTGTTTGGCCATTTCCAAAGTGCTATCTAATTTGTTTGCATAGAATAATGTTGATAATTACATGTAAGTATAGCATTAAAGTCGACCTTTTCATATTTTCCTATATTTACCAGAATTCAACCAATTCCGAACACTTCTAACTTCCATATTGCTAATATCTATTTTGTAGATATTATCCAAAAAATTCTTAATATTTAAATTCTCTAATGTCACCTAGTTAACTCTAAGTATATTCTCATTAAAGTTTGTTCCAAATTTATGAAATTATGTATGACAATATTTGATTACTCAGAGGTATTAGGAAGTAGAATATATCTAATGTCACTGAATGTAGTTGGGACATGACAATCTGTGTTTTTATTCTTTTTTATATTACAAATATAATAATTCATATTATACAATTGCTAAATTAAAATTTTCATCTATTTATATAGTCAGTATATTTTGAGTACATACAGATTTTTAAGATGTCAACATCAACTCAAGAAATGTTTACTTAGTAAAAATATCTGAGTATATTTTAAATGCCTCTTCCTTCAAAACATGTATTTCATGCATATTATATGCTGAGTACAGCTCGAAGAGTTGGAAAACAAAGGAGTGAATAAGACATAAATTGATTTCATAATATTAATATTCTATGTGTAAAGATGAGTAAAAAATGAGTAACCAGTACATAATATATTTTGGGCAATGAAGTTGCTATTAAAAAAAATTAGTAAGTTTCTAGGTGCTACTTTAAGGGCAGATTAGAGGTGACTCTTTTAAATGTGTTTTAAGAGAAGATTTCCCACAAAATGTGGTTTGAGCAGAAATCTGACAACTAACTCAAGGAAATCTAGGAAAATAACTTTCCTTCCAGGCAGTTGAGGCAAGAAGTACAAAAGGTTCAAGCTGGAAAGAGGCTTCAAAGAAGAAAAGAAAAAGGCAATATTGCTAGAGAGTGGTGAACAGGATGAAAAGTGGTAACAGATATGTGAGCAGGGGGTGGGGTAGCCAGGGACTTCATCACACAGGACTTTATGGGCCATGGTAAAGTGCTAAGACTTTATTCTGTATCTAGTGACAAGTTATGGCTGGCTTGGACACAGAATGGTGATATGATATAAATCTGTTATACCCAGATCACTTTGGTGGCATTGATACAATAAACAAACACTAGAAGAGCAAGGGTGCAAGTGGAGAAATTAGATAGGAAACTGTTGCAATAAGCCAAGGTAAGATGGTGTTTGATTGAATAAGGTTGGCCATAGTGAACGGGTAAAAAGTGATAGATTACATATGTATGTTAAATATGTACTTAATTAATGGATTATATATAAAGGTAAGGAGACAATTTGAGAAAGAGCCCCAAGTTACTGACTATAGTGCAGCATGAAGCCATGGACTGACATAGGGACGTCTGAAAAGAAGACAAGTTATAGGTTGAAAAAAATCACAATTCTGTTTTCTGTCCCCGGCAGGGGGTGGGGCATCCACTCAATAATTTATGAGTCTTACATGTGCTTCAAAATAGATACTTAGGTATTTCAGACTGACATCTGGAAGAGAGACTAGAACAAAAAATACAATTTGAGGACTTTTCATTCTACAGATGATGTTTAATGTCACGAGACTGGATGAGCTTCCTTTGGGAAAGAGTTTAGCTGGGGCCTGAGCCTTATGCTATCCTGAAATGTAATGAACAGAAATGGGATACAGGTGTTTGGAATGGAAGCAGCCAGTGGCGAAAAGGAAAGGACTCCAAGAAGCCAAAGAATGGATTCTTGTGAGCCTATGGGTAATCAAAAGGACAATTTAATTGAGAAGCACTTGGGGGCCTGCGTTGTGGTGTAAAAGCAGGTAAAACAGCCACCTATGACACCAACATGCCATATGAGCACCGGTTCAAGTCCCAGCTGCTCCACTTCCTATCCAGCCAGCTCTCTATTAATGTGCCTGGGAGAGCAGTGGAAGAAGGTTCAATTCTTTGGGCCCCTGCCACCCATGTGGGAGACCTGAAAGAAGCTCCTGGCTCCCAGCTCCAGGCCATTGTGGCCATCTAGGCAGTGAACCAGCAGATGGAAGTGTGCTCTCTCTCTCTCATTCTCTTCTCCCTCCCCCATGTAATTCTGCCTTTTAAATGAATAAATAAATCTTTTCTTTAAAAAAAAAATACTCAGTACTCACTCTTAACTCCTCTGTTTTTTGTTTTGTTTTGTTTTGTGTTTTGTTTTTTGCAACAGATAGTTCTGCCCCAGAGACAACAAGTATGAATACCACAGACAATGGCGTCAACTGTTTATGTGCTATATGTGGAGACAGAGCAACAGGAAAACACTACGGGGCATCGAGCTGTGATGGGTGCAAGGGCTTCTTCAGACGCAGCATACGCAAGAGTCACGTGTATTCCTGCAGGTACTTGAAATGCGCCTTTTAGGAAAGTAATCTTTAGATGTGTTGGAAAATGGCGTCCAGGAGGTAACAGCAGAAAATTCAGAGCTTTCATGTATCTATAACTCAATAAACAAAACCTCTAAGCCACAATAAAGGTAAAAATGCACAATGCATTCACACAGGTAGTTCACTTTTATGAAACATTAAGACTTATGAAAGGCATATGTACGTGTAAAAAATTCCACGTGCGTACAACCCGGTTAGGTCAATACAGCTGATGCTTCTACTGGACACCTCCCCTGTCACTTTCTCTTTGTTCTCTGTCTCCCAGAAGTACCTATTATCTGAAATTTGGTGGCAATCTTTTCCTTGTGTTTATTGTTTTACCACATGTTCATACACCACTAAACATTTCAAAATCTTTATTTAAATGGTTTCTCAGTGTGTGTATTTTTATGTATATTGGCTTTCCTTTCAGTGTAATTACATCCTGGATCTTGTAAAACAAAATTATAAAACTGCAGGTGATTTTGGCAGCTTGAAGATGTCAACAAGTAAAAGTGAAGTTTTGATTCCTGTAGTTTGAAATGTATTTCTAATATAACATTTTCTTGCCCTTAAATTTAAATGTTTTATTTAAAGCTCATTTAACTATATGTGCCACACATTTCTAGTAGGCTGTTTTTATTGTTAATGATATCAAGTCAACATCATAGCATTGCAATTGATCAGTTCTTGGATGCAGAATACATCTAGAATGAATATGGAATATTAACAAAATTATGTGTTTTAACAAAAAATTTTATCTTTGAAAGGGATATATACAATTGTTGTTTTAAGAGCAAGTTGGACATTTGGGAAGAAGTTAACTCACAGCATGGTGCTATTTCTTTTCTTCTAGTGTAATAAACAATATATAACTTTCAGATATCTTCAAATATCTACTTAGTATTTTCTGGTCTCCTTAGCCATGCATTTCCAAACAAATAATGCTTCTTCACCCAGAAAACACATCTCTGTTGTTGCTCAGTTCATTTGCAGTAAGTTTTACTTCTTACTCAATTTTAAGTGGCCCTTCATATTTTTCAGAGGAACTATTTTATTCTATGGGTTGCAAAATATATTCTTTTATTTTCATTATTAATGATCAACTACAAATGATCAGGGACATACTAATACAAAGGGATCATAATTTTGAAGAAATGTCATTGCTTACTATATGATTAATATTTGCTCTGAAATCTGTAAAGTACAGTCACACAACAATATTTTTTGGCAAGTCCTACTCCTTCCTCTACAATTGCAAATTAATCTTGTTTAACGTCTCTGAGTTCTATCAACAGTGAAAGGTAGACCTGGGAGAGTATATTTTGTTTAAATATACAGTTCAGCTTTCTTAGTGTATTCACAAATTGCACAACTATCATTACATCAATTTGAAACATTTTCATCAACCTGTGAACTAGTCTTTAGCAGTCACTCCTCATACCCTTTCCCCCAGTTCTTTCCCACACTTCCAATCTACTTTGTGGTTCTATAGGTTTGTCTCTTCCAGCCAGCCATGCACTATGTGGCGTTCGAGGACTAACTCCTTTAATTTAGAACAGATGACTGTTCTCAGGGTTCATCCACATTGTAGCACGTATCAGTATTTCATTCCTGTTTATTGACAAATAATAATATTCTTTTGTGTGGGCATACCTCATTTTGATGTTCTTCAGTTGATGGGCATTTGGATTGTCTCCACTTTTTGGCTATTTGTGATTGAAGCTATGGACACGTGTGTATAGGCTTTTGTGTGTGTGTGCATGGAAATATGAGGGTACTTGAAAAAGTTTGTGGAAAAAATGTAATTCAAAAAAGTTTACTTTTGCTCAAGAATTTTGAAATTCACACTTTTTTTTTCCACAACATACATTTTCTCTGAACATTTTGAAGAGCCTTCATATGTTTTATTTCCCTTGACTTCATGCCTAGCATGGAATGGCTGGGCTTAGATTTTTAAGATACTGCCAAACATTTTTCCAAAATAGCTTCATCATTTAATAATCTAATTAGCATTGTAGGAGAGTTCCAGTTTTTCCACATTCTCATCAATACTTGTATTTTCTGTTTTTTCTTTTTCAATTACAATCTTTCTAATGGGTATGGAGTACATCATTGTGTAGGGACTGTTGCCACAGTGCTGTTCTCAATGTCCTCGATACATAATTTGAGATTTAAAGTGAACTTCAGTTGGCTGTGATGTGTGTGCATTTAATTTGATCTGGTGCTTGGGCTGGTAGTTGGGACACCCATGTCCTACATGGGTTTGATGCCTGCCTCCAGCTTATAGCTCCAGCTTCCTGATGGTATTTACCCTGGAAGGCCACAATAAGGTCTCAAATAATTAGGCTCCTGTCACCCATTTTGCCCTGTTCCCAGCTCTAGGTTTGGCTCACCTGCCTTGGAAGTCTATGGGGAGTGAATCTATAGATGGGAGCTCTCGTCCTAGATATCTGTTTTGTTTTCTCTCTCTTAAACAAATTCTGAAATATATTTCAAATGTTTAAAATTAATAGAAAAAAATATTGAAAAAAGACAAAACAATGGACTGAAGTTCTGATCTGTAATCCAGGCCATTGTGAAACTATTTAGCAGTAAGCACCTAGAATTTAAATTTTGTTTTCATGACTCATGGTAGAAATGATCATGTACACTAGCCAAAAATTAGAGTTCATTCATTTTTAATCTCATTATAAGATTGCCTGGGACGTCAAGCTTATATTTCCATGTACATACAGATCATTCTTCCTATTGAGCCATATTTGACTATTACTTACTTAAAGACCATTTGTCTGTTTATTTGCTTTTTTGATAAATGATAATTTTCTGCAAACTAATATATCTTTGTTTGATGTTGCAGGTTCAGTCGGCAATGCGTTGTTGATAAAGACAAAAGGAATCAATGTAGATATTGTCGATTAAGAAAATGTTTTAGAGCAGGAATGAAAAAAGAAGGTAATGTAGTAATAATGATGATGATAATATTATTGATGTACACACATACTAGTTAAACATAATAATCTTTTTACATGAGACCTGATTTTCTTCAGTGTATTAATGAGAGAAGATTTGGCTCCTTGTGTTAAAGAATTAGCTCAGGCCGGCGTTGCGTCTCACTTGGCTAATCCTCCGCCTGCAGCGCCGGCACCCGGGGTTCTAGTCCCGGTTGGGGGCCAGATTCTGTCCCGGTTGCTCCTTTTCCAGCTCTCTGCTGAGGCCCGGGAAGGCAGTGGAGGATGGCCTAAGTGCTTGGGCCCTGCACCTGCATGGGAGACCAGGAGGAAGCACCTGGCTCCTGGCTTTGGATTGGTGCAGCGCGCTGGCTGTAGCAGCCATTTTGGGGGTGAACCAATGGAAGGAAGACCTTTCTCTCTGTCTCTCTCTCTTACTGTCTAACTCTGCCTGTCCAAAAAAAAAAGAATTTAGCTCAAAAATGTCTAGCTAGTATTTGGGGTGACCACTCCATAGAGACACGATTCTCTCCACCATTGTGCTATTCCTGGCTATATAATTAGTCTAAGCAACATTCCAGTGTCCTGTCAAAAGATTAATAATAAAATCTATTGTTGGACTAACACTTTATGCATGTGTTTCTTTTTAAAGATTTATTTTACTTATTATTTGAAAATCAGAGTTACACAGAGAGAGGAGAGGAAGAGAGAGAGAGAGGTCTTCCATCTGCTGGTTCACTCCCCAATTGGCCACAACGTCCAGAGCTGTGCTGATCTGAAGTCAGGAGCCAGGAGCTTCTTCCAGATGTCCCATGTGGGTGCAGGGGCCCAAGGACTTGGGCAATCTTCTACTTCTTTCCAAGGCCATAGCAGAGAGCTGGAAAGGAAGTGGAGCAGCCGGGTCTTGAACAGGCACCCATATGGGATGCCGGTGCTTCAGGCCAGGGCATTAACCCATTGCGCCACAGTGCTGGCCCCAGTATGCATGTGTTTTTAAACACATTTTATATTCACAACAATTTAATATCTTTGTTTCATGAATACTAGCTCTATTTTTCAAGCACTAATTCAATTAACAAATCTTTATTGAGCACTGCTACTTTCCAGATGCTGAGCTAGGTACTGAGGTTTCAGTAGTGAACATAATAGAAAAAATCACATTCCCTTAGAGAGTTGTTATTCTATTGAATATAATCAGCTCAACTAATTGCACTAATTTAATGTATGCTAATTCCATTTTGAAATATTAAAAACTCTGAGTATGTTCTTCTACATTCTAAAAATGGTTAATTTACTAATAAACATTCTAAATCTTTGGCAGGGTCCAGCAACTATAAGATTTTATACCTGCTAGTTTTGCTGTATCCCTGTACATATCATATATAATGGTTTTGTACAACTATTTCACAAAGTTAAAAACTCAAATTAAATCATGATAATACAGAAGTGTAAAAATATACCAAATCCAACTGAAAATAGTTTATTTCTTTGTCCTTCAATATGCTAAAAATAAAATATTCCAATGGTTTTGCTAAGGTTGTTAATCTCAAAAAGGCTGGCAAAAACGTCTGCAAAATTACAAAAAATAGTTTCTCATCTCAAAAATGGCATTTCTAATATAAAAATATCCATTTGGTAACTTATAGGGTTAATTACATGCTTTTCAATTGTTTTCATCCATCTTCACTTGAACTTCATTTTTACCCTAAAATTACAAATAAATCATGCACATATATTTCCTTTATGAGTTTATAATTATAAAATGAAATTATGTCAGAACTAGTGAAATTATAACTTTTTATGAAGTAATGTGGGGCTGGTGTCTTGGCATAGCAGGTTCAGCTGCTGCCTACAGTACAGGCATCCTACATGGGTGCCAGATCAAGTTCTAGCTGCTCCATTTCCAATCCAGCTTCCTGATAATGAGGCTAAGAAAGTAATGGAGGATGGCCCACGTGTTTGGGCCCCTATACCCATTTGAGAGATCCAGCAGAAGTTCCTGGCTCCTGGCTTCAGCCTGGCCCATCCCTGGCCACTGCAGCCATTTTGGGAATGAACCAATGGATGAAAGATCTCTCTCTCTCTCCCTCTTACTTTGTTACTCTGCCTTTCAAATAAATAAGTATGTCTTCAGAAATAATGCAATAATGTTTCTAAAGATAATACAGAGTAACGTTTGAGTTTCAAAGTTGATATATTTCTCTTCTTTTTAGTAATAACAGTATCAAGATTGATTAAACATATAAACATTAAATTACATTGATAAAAATAAGAGGATTACCAATGTTGACAATGTCTTAATCTCTTTCTAATGTCTGATCATGTAAATTAATTCATAAAAGCAAAGATAACATGTTGATTTTTAATTTCTATAGATGCGTTTCCAAATGAATCAGTTTAAGTTGCAAGTCACTCAAATTTCTGTTAAAACAAAAGTACAAGCTATCAATAAATATGACTTTAAAATAAAATACTAATGGTTCACTCCAACTTAAAGACCATTCACTTCATCTTAAAGACAAAAGTCTTAATGCAGTTGATGGTCAGCAATCCTGGGTCTCTTCCTAGATTTCGGCATGGGAATTGCTGGATTTCAGGGGTTGGCACTAAGGTGTAGCAGTGCTGGCATCCCATGTGGGTGCTGATTTGTGTCCATGCTGCTCCACTTCCAATCCAGCTCTCTGCTGTGGCCTGGGATAGCTGTAGAAGCTGGCCCAAGTTTTTGGGCTGCTGCATCCATGTGGTAGACCTGGAGGAAGCTCCAGGATCCTGGCTTAAGAGCAGCCCAACTTGGGCCATTGCAGCCATTTGGAGAGTGAACCAGTGGATGGAAGACCTCTGTCTCTATCTCTGTCTCTGTCTCTCTATTTCTGTAACTCTGTCTTTCAAATAAGTAAGTAAATCTTAAAAAAAATAATGACTTGTAAGAGTATAAAATTTCAGAAAAAAGCATTGGCGTATTTCTGTACTAAAAATAATAACTGCAGAAAAAAATGTTAGTTTAATGTGTCCTCTTTTCAGCAAAACATATTAGAGTACTAATGTAAATAAGTTAGAGTATCCACATCTTGTTTTCCTTTTCATTGATTAATAAGATTATTTTACCTTCTAAGTTTTAAAATACAATTTTAACATCTGACTCAATGTAGTCTTTATATGGCAAGAAAGTAGTTAACATACTCTTTCTCACTTTTCCTTAATATTTAAGAATATAGTTTTTAGTAAGGGATTTGGAGATATATGTTACTCATTCTCTGCTTTCCACAATAATGCTGTTTTAGAAACTTTTAAATATTTTGTAAGATTTCTTCACTTGTCCAAAATGCTGATCCTCAAATCTCAGTCTTCTCAGAATGACCTTAAACAGCTGCAACTTTTATTATTATTATATTATTAGTATTATTATTAATGCTTCTAAACTCTCCCAGGGACAGTGCTTCCTAAGAGATCATAAGACTGCAATTTTACAGTCACCTTAGGTAAGACAAATGTACTTTCTAGTTTTGGTAGGGTTTTATAGGAAAAAGAAAATCCAGATTTCAAAATCTATGACTCACCTTCCAACAGTGAATACACTCTTATCTTTGACCTGGTCAATCGCATAGGCAATACTTTCCTTCTAGTTATCTTGCAGTTTTAGTAACCTGGAGTGAAGAGAAGACCATTTGGTTGAACACAGAGTGTGGCAGAACCATCAGCCAGGTCTGCTGCCTGTGTGTGTGCCATCACAAAGTATCAACCAGTGGCATTGTAAGAGCTCTAATTGGCACAGAATGAAGATATTTTCAGTCTTGTTTCCCCATGGACGTGTTCTAGAGTCTTCCTTTTAACTTTTTGACTTTTTTTTTTTTTACTTCAAAGTGTGTAACCTGAGGTAGATGAAAGAGAACTGACCAATAAATGCTGGCATTTTCTTCCTTAGCTGTACAAAATGAACGCGACAGAATAAGCACCAGAAGAAGTACATTTGATGGCAGCAACATTCCCTCCATTAACACCCTGGCACAAGCTGAAGTTCGTTCTCGCCAGGTACCTGCTGCTCTCTGGCATCCAGCCCTGTGTAATGTTTAGGCATAAAGCTGAATTCATCTAGGTTCATTCAAGGGTACTCGTTACTAGAATAAATCACATCAACACAAATTCGAGAGTTTTTTGTTTGAGAGAGTTAATGGGCAGCTGGTTTAATTTTGACTTTTTTGAGACAAGATCCTGTATTTAAGTGGAAAAGTCAAGTGCATTTCAGTCTAAGATTCCTTGAGAATGAGAACTATGTTGATGAAAAAAAGGCCCTGCACGATGCTCTGGGGGTGGTATTTTATTTTATTTTATGGGTTGAATCTGTAAAATCAGAGACCATGACCTTCAGATAGTTGGGTTAAGGCACGTCATCAAGGTTTCTTTCCTTGAAAATGACTTATAGTCTCAAGAAGTCACCTTGATACCTGCTTTGGAAATAGATTTTTTCAAATGAAGAGCCAAAATTCAGAAAACATGAGAAAAAGAGATCTTTTACTTTAGTTTTTTCTAGAATATCAGTTTTAAAGTTTAAAAAGTAAGTCATTCATTATATATTCAAACAGGAGACAAAGAAATTCACTGAAAGCCGTTTATTTTAGCCTTGACCCATTAGAAATTCCAATGATATTTTTCTATTATGAAGTCAATTATGAAGCAGCTAGATAGTTAATCAGATCCTACAGAGTCAATATGACTTTCATTTTTAAAAACCAAGGCATCATATGATGAGGTTAACATCACCTTTGTCAGCTTGGAATTTTTTGATGACCAACTTTATAAAGGACTTTGGAACCATTTAGAGAATGACTTAAAAAGGAGTTGTGGAAAAATATACAGATACACATAAACACACACACACACAACACATACACACACACATGTTCAAAAATTAAATTTGTAGAAATTTTTAAGTAGAGTAGCAGAGAAGTTTTTTAAACACCATTTATAGTTTTGCAGATCTCAGAATTATATTTTTAAAAATTTATCCTTATGTGTTAATCTCTTCAGCATTGCTGAGTCAATGGTTGGTTTCTTGATTTTATTCTGATGCTCTTCCTTGTCATGCAACTAAACTCAGTAGTTCTGGTTTCCTGTCTAAACCTTTTCTTCCTAGTTGAGCAAATTTTATAAGCTGGAAACATTTTCCTCACAAACTTCAGCACCCTAAAAGTGTACTTCTTTAATGGAAATACCATTTTTAATGAAAACCAGAGCCATAAAGCCTATTGCATGTAGAAACCACCTCTCTCTGTATAACCATTTTGAATTAGGAAATTCCCCAAAAGTTGTGGTAAATTTATTTGCAAGACTTGACCAGAAAACAATATACTGCTCCCAGAGCATGAAGCTGCATATTGAATGTTTTCACCTTAATTTCTAAGCTGAAAAGTATGCCATTTATCAGCTAAAATTCATATTTTAGTATGATTCAAAACACTGTGAAAATGCAAATGCCTGCTTCAGCTATGTTTTCTTATCATAGTCATAGGAATAAAGAAGAGATTTGCCATGTATTATCTTAGATGACAAATTAATATTATGTTCTTCTTACCCCTAGATCTCAGTCCCCAGCCCAGGGGCAAGCACTGACATAAATGTTAAGAAAATTGCAAGTATTGGTGATGTTTGTGAGTCTATGAAGCAGCAGCTCTTAGTTCTGGTGGAATGGGCTAAATATATTCCTGCCTTCTGTGAGTTACCACTGGATGATCAGGTATAGGTTAAGGAAATTGTGTGTGTGTATGTTTTTTAAAGAAACGTTTTTGTACTAAGTATTTGTGTCCTTTGAATTATATTTGTAGTAAATTTACTTTATTTGACCAGGGATAAATTATCTTAAGAGAAAAGGTTTGGGTTTTCTTGTCCATATATTTTCTTGACAAGGGGCACCATTGTTTGACTTGTATTTTAGGGATCTAGCAAACTTATTGATTGGAAAAGAGTTGAACAAGACACTGATCTGCCCTCTTGGAGTTTAAAAAGCTTATGTGAGAGCAAGATTGACAGTAACTACCATTGTGAGAGAAAGTATTGGAAGAGTAAACGTCTGGGAGGCAAAAGGTGCCCTGGTGTGTCTTGGTGCTTCCCGCAGGTGCTGTAAAAATTCCTCAGCAACACCAGGCTATCCTGGACAGACACCGTACAAGATGTGTTGGTGTCTTGGCAAGCAGTGTATGCAGTTAACTGAAGTTTTACCTTTCATGTTGATAATTTTATTCTAGCATTTATTGTATAAAAAGATTGGTTTTGGCAAGAAAGGTTGTGAAATCACAATCTGAAATGATCAGAAAAATAGAGATAGACATATTGCGACTGTTTCCTAATACAGATGTCGTTGTACTTTATCACAGGTATTAAGACATTTTAATTCATAATTAGGACTTGAATTTCAATTAGTCTATGAAGATTCAGATTCTTTTTGAACTTGTCTTATGTAATTTTTATAGATGAAAGTAATTAGAAAACTTCAATTTTTGTCATATTGAATTAACATTGGTAGATGTGATATATGGTTTACATCTATACACCCTCTGACCAGTGTTCGTTATCACTGATACACAAAAACAAAGAAACAATCACAGGGGAAAGGGCATGGTTGTGTAAAAATCAAAGAAGGACAAAATGTTTGCACAACCAGAAAAAAAACACTCATAAGAAGTTAACAGTTTTATTTCTAAGGGAGCATTTCACCTGGTGACAGGGAAAAAAAAATACTGTGAAGTCTGAAATCATTCTTAAAATGTTCTGTAACTGCCTTCCTGGTCTGAGTCATGGTTATTGACATATCATAAAGATAGCTTGGCTCAGAAGATTATGCCAGAGTGAATAATGCTAAATTGCTAAAACTTACCAGTCTCACCCCAAGCAATATAAGTAGGGTTATGTTATTTATCAGTTTTATACTTTTATTATCACTCTTTAGAAGTTGCTGACTTATGTATGAAGACATGATTTAAGAATTGGGAAACTGAAATCCAGTAACCAGTCAGAAACAGTTTTTATTTGCTAACTGATATTTTAATATTAACAGTATACATTAACAACCATGATTAATGAGTGTCTATTATGGGTAATGCCCTGGGAAATTAACTTTTGCTTGCACTATAAATTATATCATTTTATTTAATTCTCTGGGGAGTTCTGTGGCACAGGTATTATTATCTCCATTTTACCATCTCTGAAGTAGAATCCTGCATTGGTGAGATGGAATCCGTTCAGTAAATTCGTCAAACATTTATTGTGAGACTGCTGTTGGGTTTTAGTGTTTGTGGGTATCCAGCACTAAATAAAGATTGCTTCAACATTCTCATAAAGTTTGAAATTTAGGAGAGATACACAATAAATAATAAACAAATTATGAGGAAGTTAATTCTGGGTGGAGATAGGTTCTGTAAAATGCTATAACATGGAATAGAATGAATTGTTGGAGAATGCTTGGGGTGGAATGGAAAAGATACTTCCAAGTAGGCATCAGGGAAAATAGTCCCTGCAACCTGAACAACAAGGGCCTAAGCACGCCACGATAGCAGGAGAAAGCATTCCAGGCACAGGAACAGCATGGTCTAAAGTTCTGAGTCATGCTAGGAGAGGGTGTTGCAAGATGAAGTCAAGAGACATGGCGGGTGAGAGGTTAAGCATCAAACCCTCCCCCATACCTCCCATCACCCCGGCAGCTATGATTGATGACTCTGGATCATATTCTAAGGACAAGAAACCGTTGAAGAGTTTTCAGCAGAGATGTGGTATTAAGTGATTACTATTTTACAAATATCAAGATGGAAGCTCCGTCGAGAGGATTTAGGATGGAAGAACTAGCAAGGAAGCCAGAATATCTACTGAATGTGTTGTGGTTGTCTAGGAACCTAGACCTGAATAGTAGCCATGGCAATAGAGAGTGATGCTTCTGTTTGGCTTATAATGTGAGAAGTAGCAATGGGGTTTATTGTAGAGTTAGAGAGGACTCAAAGTAGGCTCTGTTTAGATGTGAACACATGGTTTGGATAATGGTACTGTTTACCAAGAAGACAAAGATGTTGGAGAAGCATGACTTTGGTATGTGTTGGACGTGGAATGCTTCCGATGCCTCCCAGTGGTGATTCCCAGCCGGTATTGAGAATATGAATGAAGCTCAACTGAGAGCTTACTGCACACTCAGAGGTTCTATCTAGAGTTGTGGAACCCAGACCTCTATCCTTTTCCCACTACAAGTCCTCATCTTGCCTTTGTTTATTATGTTCAGAGGATTATGTTTTATGTGTATTTTATCATTTAGTCTCCATAAGTACACTGAGTTTTCTTTTAGCTACTCCTGTTTTATAGATGTGAACAAATCAGACCCAAATACACTGGTTAATTTACACAAGGTTAAACATGTAGCACATGACTAAGTGGGTATTTGACCTCTTATCTGCCTGATTCTGTTTCCCTCCAAGAGTTAACTGCTCTGCATTTTTTTCTGCTGCCATTGTATTGATTTCTTAGACAATTTTAGAAATTTTGAAGTGTAAACTCTTTTGACATGATAAGATAGAAAACTAGAAGGCTTAATATGGTGAGGATCTATGAGTATTATAGTTTGTTAAAACGAAAAAGTCCCAGGCTTAAAAGAGCACTGTAAGTTAATCAGACTTGAATTATGCCATCATTTAATCATTATATTTTATAATTAATTGCTAAACTTGGAATCTTTCATTAAGGTGGCACTGTTGAGAGCTCACGCAGGGGAACACTTACTGCTTGGAGCTACAAAGAGATCCATGATGTATAAAGATATATTGCTTTTGGGTAAGCTTTTCTTAATTTAATAAAAATTATGCATATTTCATCCTTACAATAATAAGCAGGATCTATTCTGTACATACAAAGCATTCATAAGCATTGTCACATGGTGCCCTTACTTCACACATCAAATTTAATTAATTGTATTTGACTTGTCCCTGTTTTTCCTTGCCTTGATTGTGTTAAGTTCAGAGTACAATGATATGATTACAGAATATCAAAATTTCCTAATAAAAAGGAGAGATCATAGGGCCGGCACTGTGGCGTAGTGGGTTAAGCAGCCGTCAGCAGCAGGAGCATCCCATGTGGGCTCTGGTTTGAGTTCCAGCTGCTCTACTTCTGATCCAGCTCCTACTAATGCACTTTGGAAAGCAGTGAAAGATGACTCAATTACTTGGGCCCCTGCATCCAAATGGGAGACCTGGAAGAACCTCCTGTCTCCTGGCTTTGGATTGGCATAGCTCCAACAATTGCAGCCATTTGAGGAATGAATTAGCAGATGGAAGATCTCTCCTTTTCTCTCTGTCTCTCCCTCTCTTTCTCTATCTCTCTGTCACTCTGCCTTTCAAATAAATAAATAAATCTTTTTTTTTATTAAAAAAAGGAGAGATTGCTCAATAAACATAGTATTGAAGTTTGTTAAATTGCATTGTAACAAAGAGTTAGTAATGTATCTGATTGTCTTTTGTGGTCCCAACATTTTTTCACACTTCCAAAGTGTCTGCTTATGAATTAGTTTATGTGCTTTTAAGGACCATTTTTTTCTGCTATGATGTCATTGTCCCTGATGTGCTACAAAATAACCATTTAAAAAATTTGGTGGCAATGTCTGAAAAATTATTGTTCTGGAAGAAACAAAAGTAGGATAGCAAGTGGGAAAAACATGAGGGAAAAGCTTCATTAATTGCTTGAATCCTCATTTTACTAAATTCATAAAATTAGATTTTTAGGATTATTTTCCTTCTAATGATTACTAGCTCTACCTCTCTCAGGCTTGTATAAAATGATGAGTTTTTTTACTTTATTGATATATGTTTTTGCTCTAAATTTAAATAAGCAGAACATAATATACCAATAACTAATATTGATTGAGGACCTACTATGTAAGTGTGTGTCTCTAAGTGTTTTACAGGTACATCCTTTCTACTTTAATTTCCAGAATGCTAAGGGATGAATACTATTATTTTCAGTCCAGTTTGCAAGTGGAGAAATGGGGACAGAGAACTTTTATCTGAGGTCACGAAGCTAAGTGAGAGTGGAGCCAAGATTCTAAACCACATAATTTGACTGCAGAGACTGTGCACTGAAATCCTTATTAAATACCTTTCTTGCCTTTCTAGTAAACATCTCGAACATTTCTTTCTTCATAAATCTGATTGCAACATAACTGTAATAGTCTCCTATGTCATTCAAATTGAAACATTAGGAAAGGTAATTTCCAATAAGAAAGAGTGAGGCTCAAGGAGAGAAAAAGGAACTGTGAGATGATGGATAGGTTAATTAGTTTGGTAATCATTCCACATTGTATATGTATATTGAAACATCACACTGTGCACTTTATGTATCTATACTACCTTGCCCATCATACCTCAATAAATCTGGGAAAAGGAGTTAGGCTACATTGAATAAATCTTTTAGGACATGTTCTTACTTCAAAGATTGTCTTTTGCATATAGTGAAAGAATTGAAAATATTTTGCTTTTCATGAAAGTGGAAAATAGCAATTTAGCTTCTATCTTAGCCGCAGCTCACTTGGCTAATCCTCCACCTGCAGCACTGGTACTCTGGGTTCTAGTCCTGGTTGGGGCGCCGGTTCTGTCCCGGTTACTCCTCTTCCAGTCCAGCTGTTTGCTGTGGCCCGGGAAGGCAGTGGAGGATGGCCCAAGTGCTAGGGCCCTGCACTGGCATGGGAGACCAGGAGGAAGTACCTGGCTCCTGGCTTAGGATTGGAGCAGCGCCAGCCGTAGTGGCCATTTGGGGAGTGAACCAACGGAAGGAAGACCTTTCTGTCTCTCTCTCTCACAGTCTAACTCTGCCTATCAAAAAAATAAATAAATAAAATAAAAAAATTAAAAAAGAAACTACAATAAGTAATTATCATATCATAGCCAGGGAATATCTAAATTAGAAAGAACTACAGGGAGTAGCTGACTAAGTGCTCTAATTTCTTAACTGTCTTGAATGTAGCTCCTTACGTGTTCATCACTCATCTGTTTAAAGAAATCCAGAAAGAGGGAATATCTAATGAGCAACTCATGAGAATACACATGCTATCTTATTTTTATTTTTTCACATCGGCTTCCTTTACTTAGGCTTGTTAAAGCCCTGTCTCAGTTTTCACTCCTTCATCTGCCTAAGCATCAAAGGAGAGCTGTTTAATCCACTATAAATAACAAAGATTCTTTAGGATTTGTGTTACGCTCGTTAATGAGTAAGACACTAATGGATGACTGACATGGAGGAAAGCTAATCATTACATGTTGGTTTGCCCTTGTCAATTATTAGCTTGTTATTAGTCTGTACTTTGGTATTATCACCAGTGACGGAGACTGTTTAATGCATGTGATCACATTATCAATATTATTGATCCTTTAAGTATCCTTAAGGTTTTCTAAAGTAACTACTGAGAGAAGAAATACTATCACTGTTCCTTCAAGGGTAGACCATTTTGAATATTGCTCTGTAAAAGTGTAACAGTGCTTGATAGTTTTTGAGGGGAGGTGGTTAACTTGTGTGTTTGCTTTGCACCCTAGGAAACAACTATGTAATTCACCGCAACAGCTGTGAAGTTGAGATCAGCCGTGTGGCCAATCGGGTCCTAGATGAGTTAGTTCGACCATTTCAAGAAATCCAGATTGATGACAACGAATATGCTTGTTTGAAGGCAATTGTGTTTTTTGACCCAGGTTTGTTTTCAAAACTCCATTAAAATTAATATAATGAAAATGAAACTTTTTCTGTATTAGAATATTTGGTTTCACACTCTGATGAGATTAAGTGTTCAGATTGTTTCTTTTCCCCCTTTATTAGATGCCAAAGGGCTGAGTGACCCAGTGAAAATTAAGAACATGCGGTTCCAAGTGCAGATCAGCTTGGAGGACTATATCAATGATCGACAGTATGATTCTCGGGGGAGGTTTGGAGAACTGCTGCTGCTTCTGCCCACACTGCAAAGCATCACCTGGCAAATGATTGAGCAAATACAGTTTGTGAAACTTTTTGGGATGGTCAAAATTGACAACCTCCTTCAGGAAATGTTACTGGGTGGTGAGTATGTGTACGAACTTCTGTTTCATCAATTGACATCACACTAAATACATTAAAGTAAATTTGACCAATTTTTTGGTCCGCATATTTTTCATCTTTTGATGTGCCATGTTTTTCTACCTTTCATCTTGTTCTGTCATGATATGATAACTCAATTTTTAATATTTAGAAAGTCTGAAAAACCTATTGGGGGGAGACAAAAAATTTGAACAGGCTGAAATCTCCATTCTTATTAACCCATCATCTTTACCCCACAGAGCCCTTAAGCCTACATTCAGATCCTTCCAAATATGATAAATAGAAGTGTATTTCCTGTTTTAAAGACCTCTTGAAATGTATTAATTTTTTAATGCCCTGGCTGCTTTAAAATCTTATGACAATTAGAATTGCAACATAACCTGAGTAGTAAATAACTTAAAAATGAATGTGTTGTCTTAAAATAATTGATACAAAACAGTAGACAGGGAAAATTAGATTTCAATGCTGCAATAAATGTCAGAAATAAGCTAAGAAATCATTTATTTTGTGTTCTGATGTAAATTAAATTTCCTTGTAAAATCACTGCATTATTTTTGAGTTTCTGGTGCTTAATGTGTTCCTAATGATATCTTTGTGAAATAAAAGTTGTTCATGCTATTAGGGTGATCCCAAATACTATAAACTTAAGGTAAGTGATTCTTGGAATTGCCTTAACAACAGGCAGAAAGCCTAATGATTCCAGGAAATAGCATATACATTCCATTATTAATATACAGCAAAATATGAAACAACATTAATCTAGCTAATGTGCAGTGAAAGTTGACATGGTCCATGTTATGGCAGTGGTTCTGTGCACTTATTTTTGAATTCTCAAAAAGCACTTGGCAAAAATAGCAATATTCAAACTTCTGTCAACATTCATGTCAAGGTAAACTTGCCGTTCTGGTTACATTACCACTCATGTAAGTGTCTTCTTCTGTAGGTGCTTCCAATGATGGTAGCCATCTCCATCACCCAATGCATCCTCATTTGTCTCAAGATCCATTAACTGGACAAACAATACTTTTAGGTCCCATGTCAACCCTGGTTCACACAGACCAGATCTGTAAGTATCTGGGATACTTTTCCACTATATATTTCTTAAACTTAATTAACTGAGAAAAAGTGGAATTCAGAAAAGAATCCATTATTACCCAGAAATTGTAGAAACAGGATAGAATGTACTCTCTATGACTCAACTATGGGACATAGTGATATTCAGCTACTCATTCATTAGGCTTGAGATCTTAAAATGTTCTACTTCATATGTTTTGGAAGCACAAAAGAATGCACAGGTTGTCTTAGATTTGCATGGTGGCAAGGGACCATAAAAATGACCATGCAAGCTAAAATCATACAAAAAATCATTAATCATGGGAAAATTATAATTGTGGCCTGCAAAAATGCTTGTCAAGGGGATAGACACTTGGTGCATCTATTAAGATGCTTAGAATACCCTTATCCCTTATTAGAGCTCCTGGTTCCAATTCCAGCTCCTCCCCTTCTAATCCAGCTTCCTACCAGTGCACAGCCTTGGCGGTGATGTCTGATGGTTCAGATACCTGGGACTCTGCCAGCCCTATATGAGACCTAGATTGAGTTTCAGGCTTCTAATTTTGACCTGACCAAGCCACAGTTGTGGTGGGCGTTTGGGGACTACACCAGTGGATTGGAAGCTCTTTCTGTCTCTGCATTTCAAATAAAACTGAAAATAAATAAACTTTTCAGACGTTTCTCCAAACATTAAGAACTCTACTATAGATTATATATATAGAGAGAGAGAAATTGAGAAAGTAATAATCCTAATATTTATTTAGTGTGCTGTAATTTGAGACATTAGAAACACTGAGCATTAAGGTGTATTATTTTCATGTAAAAAATTTGGGAAATTGAACAGAGCTTGTCTCCTTCTGTAACTTACAGTAGGATATGAGCATCTTGGTCTGTGGCCTGATGAATTTTACTCCTTGGAAAGTTTGTTAGCTTTCAACCTTTCAGCCTTTGCACTTTCAGTGTCCCAAAATATCCAAGAATGCGTTTATTGTGATCTTTTTGGCTGGTTTTAATTCCTTTGGGATAGCTTCATCCTTTTCATTACAGCTAGTTTTGTCGCTGATGTGGACATGTCTTTCTTCACTGTTTCTGGCTGCATAGTTGGTGACTCAGGTAGTGGCAGTCTCCAATACCCATGGTCAGCTACTTCCAGGACTCAGCTGATTTCTCATTTACATTTTTTTAAACATTTGGATCTTTTTATTTATTTATTTGACAGCTAGAGTTAGACAGTGAGAGAGAGAGAGACAGAGAGAAAGGTCTTCCTCCCATTGGAAGTTGTTTGTTGAACTAATAGTTGGAGGTGTTATTTATGTAGTTAGCTCGCAGTTATTTCTGAGTAATCCTGCTGAAATTGAGCTACATTGTTGCAAGACTAGTGCTTTTCAACTAAGACTTTCATCTGGATTCCTGCATAAAAGAATTAGGCAAATTGCAACTCCTTGGAACTCATACAGCTCTATGTATCCTAGGGGTTGTTAGTAGCTAAATTAATCACCTATTATTTGGAGTTTTAGTGCAAAGTCTATTCAAGCTACCTTGGTGCTAAAAATATCTAATTATCTGACAATATCTAGAATTAATTAATTGCTTCTGAATTTTTATTGGTTAATCTCATTTGTCTCCATTGCCTCAGAACACCAAACCAACCAACTTGCTGAGATGACTTGAGTTATTGTGTTGCAATCAAAATGCTTATTTGTGTTGCCTATTTAATTCACAATAAATGTTAGTAGCTAGCGACAATATTGCTTTACCTAAATGCTCCCTGCTATGCAATAACAGTTTTGTGAGTTCCACCTGACTGCTTGAGAGTGGTAGGGAAAGTAGAGACCAGTCAGCTGGACGCTGTCATGCTTTCCTTTAAAAACAAGGCCTGGAGTATGTTTTTGTAAATTGTGTATGCAACAATATTCTTTGAGTTTATGAGAGAAGCAGAAATGAAATTAATAAGAAAAAGCATAAATTATGGGAATAATCTGATGTATTTAATCATGAGTCCCAAATGTACTTGAATGATGTTAATTTGGAACCATCCTTGCAAAGTAAATGTTACCGTTTTCATTTACCAGATAGTCAAGAACAGTGAGAGAGACAAGCCCAATACCATATCAGAATTGTGTTTCTCAGGGAGCAGTTATTCATAAATTTAGAAAATAAACACATGGACAATGCATTAAGCATTGTAGGCATCAATGGGAAAAAGTCTGACAATACTGCTGGCACTTGAATCCCTCACTTTGTAAGTGCTAGTGTTCTATGATTTTAAAAAATATATTTACTAGCCCTAATCTTTTAAGAATCACATTATCACATTTTTTTAATTTTATTTTTCCTCTTTTAACAAAACATTTATGAGAATCATTTGTAACAGAAAACTTGGTGTTGCTTGTGCTCATCTGGAATAGTTTATATTTTATGCAAAACAAGAATAAAAAAATCTAAGATGACGCATATTTTCTCTGTCTTTTAGAAAAGGCTACTGCGATTATAGGTCCATTATAAACATCTACAAATAATTTTAAAAGCAAATTTTTTATATTCTTTTGATAAACTGCATTTGAAAATAATAAAATAATAAAAATTAATTATCCTGATTAAAATTTTTACCTATTCTGCCCAATATGTGGAATAATAAGTACTAAAATATTTCAAGTTTTTATGAATTATCTCATAAATTATATAATTACATGGTAATGGTTATAATAGGAGGAAATACTATTCTGGACAATGAACTATTCAAATTGTATCTTATATTCAATACAATTTTTTAAAATATTTAGTTACGTTCTATTCACTTTTTCAGGCTTACTTTTTACATTGATGGGGAGAGGACAGGCAGGCTCAATTGTAACAGCATAATTTTGAAAAAATAAGACCAGCATTTTTCAGATGCCTTTGACTGTAGCTTAGATATCAAAACACTTCATTTTTTATGTCATCTAGTGTGTCTAAATTAATGGAATCCACACCAAATATGTTTTTATTTTACATGCATTTTGATTATATAAAAAGTATATTTTGCTTGGAAACATTTGAAATCATTAACAGTCTATTCATTCTTTTCACTAACTCCTTTTTCCTGGGTTTATTAGCAGCTCAAATGCTCACAAATGCTATTGAGAAACCAAATGACAGCTTACAGTGACCTATTCCTGCTTAATGTTATTTGGGGAGCAGAGTGAGATTGCCTATTCAGTGTATGTCGACAGACTGATAATGTATGATGTAGCTCATTGTGGGATGTACAATAATTTTTAAATGTGTCTAAAAATACAATAGTGTATGTTGGAGTTGTGTGGGGTTTCATGGGCAAAGGCACATTAACCACCACTATCACAGACAATTCTATGTTTGTTTGTTTCCAGCAACTCCAGAAACACCACTCCCTTCCCCACCCCAAGGTTCTGGACAAGAACAGTACAAAATAGCTGCAAACCAAGCGTCCGTCATCTCACATCAGCCTCTCTCCAAACAAAAGCAATTGTGAGAACATGTTTACTTCGAACGGCACTGCATAAATGTGAAAAGTTGGCCTTGAAATATCTCAGGATAGACCTTTTGGCAAACTCTCAGCCAAAACTTTTTCATGGTGCTGTTGTAAGATGGTATCATTTTCTTGTTTATATGCTCATTTTGTTTGTTATGCCTACTGTGTACAACTTCACCTGCAACCAGTGTATATTTGAGTTTGAATATGTTTATATACTGTATTTTTTTCCAACTGTGCCTGAAACAGTTGAATCCTATGTATTACTTTCATTTGTTTTCTTAATATTAATTTAAATCTGTAAATAATTGCTTTATTGTGATGTGATACAGAACTAAGTGCTTTTTTTTTTAACTGAGAATAGCAGATGAGAAATCCCAGGTTAATATAAAATGAACCAAGTTTTTTTTTTTTTTATAAATTATAAGCTTGCATATTAGAAAGGTAAAGCATTTGCTGTAGAATAGAGTGTATTTCTTTGAAGAAGAATCATTATGTGCATTCAGTGGCCAAGAAGCATCTCTGGTCCACAGTTACATGCTCTTCTCAAGCATGACTGGGTAATCTATGAAATTGGACTGTATTTGAATGTGTGTATTCAGATAGAGCATGCTCATTTTATCAGTTAGGATACAGGCTACCCTGTACCAAAGAAACCTCTAAAACAGTGGCCTCACTGAGAGAAACGTTTGTTTCTTTTTCATTGAAACAATCTAGAATTAGTCATCCACTGAGCAGGAATCAGCATGTGACCATGACTACCTCCCAGGGGGCCTGTGGAGTTGTTGGGTGGAAAGCCTGTGCAGGCTCAGGCTGTACAACTCTGGGAGAAAGGATATGGGGAAACCAATGAGCCATGTTCCACATGTGTGCCTTGTGTAGTCCTCACAAAAGCCCCATTAAAGTAGCGTTATTATCTCTCTTTTGTAAATAAAAACACCTTTGGCTTAGAGGCTTATGGATTGTAACTGATTGTCATATACCTAAAAAGTAAGAAGCCACATTCAAAACTCAGGTCTGATTGACTTTAATGAAGATGAATCTTTGGTATGTGATGAAAAATGTGAGCACTTTACTCACACTGCAGTTTTTAAATATATGCAATTGAGTGATTGGATGAATGCTGTCCATCATGTTATCTGTAATATATCTTTCAAATAAGTGATGAGCATAAAATTGTTGTAGTGTGAATACGAACCACCTTTCTACTTATGACAAAAATCTTCCCCTCAAAACATTAAAGAAAATAAGATACACAAAATAAATTTTGATAAAATAAATCAAAGCAAAATCAAATAACTGACTTCGAAGACTTTCAGAAATTCAACAACCCAGGATATGTGAAATGACCGGTTCTGGACTGAACACAGCTAACTGGAGCCCTAAACATCTTGATATCATCTGAAGCTGGAATTTATTTTAAACAATTAATAACACTTCACCTCGGGAAGCAGTGGTTCCTCTCTCACTATACTTAGTGAAGCAGGGAACATAATTATGAATGATGTGATAAAGAGTATCTCAGGCTGTAAGAGATTGAATTAAATCATTTTTAGGGCCCTCCAAAATTTCTATTATTATGATTTCATAATTCTCCTGTGCCCTACACATAAAAAGATGTTAACATTAACTGACTTATTGACTGTTAAAATGAAACTGAACTCTTAAAGTGGAATAATGATTACTTAAAAGCTGTCATTGATTTAATACAATCAATAGTATTCCTTCAAGAGCTGGAACTCTTGTGAAACTGTAAAATATATAGGTGAGATGGAAAAAATTTTAGCTGTTAATTTTGGAAAATTTACTCTAATGTCTGTCTCATGAATGTCTTTGATTTTTATAAATACAAATGTCTTATGCAGGTTTTGTTTACTATTTTGGGTTCTTCTGTCAGCAGATATAAAATACACTGTTTTAGTCCATTTGAGCTTTAATAACAAAATACCATAAACTGCACATATTATAAACAACAGAAATATACTTCTTATGGTTCTCCATGTTAGATAGTCCAAGATCAAGGCACGGCAAATTCGGTGTCTGTTTCAGAGAGGGACCTCCCAGCTAGGTCCTTGCCTGTGGAAGGGGCAGGGAGCTCTCTGGGTCCTCTTTTGTATGGGCATTAATCCCATTCACAGGGGCTCTGCCCTCCTGACATCCCAAATGCACCACCTGCTAATGCCATCACATTTGCAATTAAGTTTCAACATAGGACCTTTGAACTAGGCAAGCATTCAGATCATAACAAACACCATTAAAATGTAAAACATAAAATTTACTTTTAGTGGATCTTCTAATTTATTACTACACAACTGTGTTTTGGAAATTATTATCAATGATTTGGTTTTAATACCTATGGTCAGGGAATTTGTAATATAATATTTTTATATACTGAACTGCCAAAAATGCTAGACAGGAACTGATGTTTTCAGCATATTTTCAATATATTGATAAGAAAGTTATTGCTTTTATATAATACACAACTTTTTTTTCAGGTAACAGAAATGGATAAGTTATTGTGAAATAATTCATTTTATAAATATAAAATTATTTTTATAAATTTCATTATTGAAAATCAAAAATTATTAGATTTTTTAAATGTTAAATTATAATGAAATTAAAATATTTCTGAACTGTGATGTCATGTTGTTTGAACTTTCTAAATAAAAACAGAAAAAAAACTGAAATGGCTTGTTTTGTTAGTATTTAAAATGGTTTAATAATTTTAGAGATGTTGATATTATATTTTATAAAATTATTATCAGTGCCACGAACTTTTGGGTACCAGAGCTCTCGAGTTTCCCATGAAATTTTTTGGGGAAAGACATTAAGTCTGAGTCATACGTGTAACTTAAAGTAAGCAGTCATTATCTTATAGTCCAGTAACTCAGTACTATTAGAGACTTTACCAGGTGAACATGCTTCCAAGTTAAAAAAAAAGTCTCGAAAACCTGAAAGACACTGGTCACTAATGTTTAGCAAGCAAGAAAGTTAGGGCCAAACCTTGAGAGGGAGACGAGACACAGAAAGGCAGGCTGAACATGCAATTTCTTAGAGAGAATGCTGGGTATTTTTAATGTTAGTTTAAATGTGTCAATGATCCACTAAATTGTTTTCAGTAGGATGAAACATGACCTGATTTTATTTTTTAAAATACATCATCTGTTCATGAAAAGCAAATCCAGTTGGAGCAGCACTGCATGAGTTCAGAGAGTGACATTGTTGATACAGGGAGAAAAGAGAGGCCTGTAACTTGATTTTGGATGAGAATACCAACATTGGTTGTATATTTGGAAGCAGACACAATACCTTCTTTTTTTAAAAAAATAAGATTTTTATTTTATTAATTTGACAAGCAGAATTACGGAGAGAGAGGAAGAGACAGAGAGAGAAACAGATCTTTCATCTGCTGGTTCACTGCCCAAATGGCCACAACAGCCTGTGCTGGGTCTTGCTGCAGCCAGAAGCCTGGAACTTTGTCCAGGTCTCTCCCATGAATTATATGAATTGAAACATTTTATCCCCTTCTCTTGTCTAACTGCTTTACCTAGGAGCTTCAGTACTATCCTGAAAAGAAAAATGGTGAAAGTGGGCATCCTTGCTTTGTTCCACATCTTAGAAAGCCTTCAGCTATTCCCCATTCATTATGATGTTAGCTGATGGCTTTGCAACATTTTTCACATTAAGGTATGTTAACCTAATTTGAAGGTATATCATGAGGAATGTTGAATTATGACTTTTCAGTAGCTATTGAGATGATAATATCATTATTGTCCTTCATTCTATTGATGTACACTTGATCTTAGCCAAAAGGCCGAGAAGTGATCATTCTATTGATGTATATCACATTAATTGATTTGTATTAATCAAACCATCCTTGTATTCCTGCAATGAATTCACTTGATCATGATGAAAGATCTTTTTATTTATCTATTTTTAAATTATTTTTAAAAATGTTGATTTATTTATTTGAAAGAGTTATGGGGGGAAGAGACAGAAAGAGAGAGAGAGAGACCTTTCATTCTCTGGTTCACTCCCCAAAAGGCTGCAAGGGCTGGGACTAGGTGAGGCCGAGCCAGGAACTCCATTTAGGTATTGCACATGAGGGCAGGGGCCCAAGCACTTGAATTATCTTCTGCTGCTTTCCAAGGTACTGAAGCAGGGAGCTGTGTCAGAAGTGAAGAAGTTGGGAGTAGAACTGGAGCTCATGTGAGACACTGACATTATTGGCCACAGCTTAACCTGCTGTACCACAACTGCGGGCCTTGAGTATCTTTTCAGTGTGTCATTGGATTCAATTTGTTAATACTTTGTTGAGGATTTTTGTGTCTATGAACATCAAGGATATTGGTCTATAGCTTTCTTTTTTTTTTTTCCCTGGATGTATCTGTCTGATTTTGGCAAGGAAAAAAAGGCTGACCTTATAGAATGACTTTGAAAGATCTCCATACTTTTCTATTTTTTAAAATTTAAGAAGGATTCATATTAATTCTTCAAATGTTTGGTAGAATTCAGCAGTGAAGTCATCTGATCCTGGGCTTTTCTTTGATTGGACTTTTTTAAAAAAATTATTTGATATACAAATTTCATGTATTTCATATATATAGATTCATGAACATAGTGATACTTCCCACTCTATCCTCCCTCACACTCAATCTCCAACCCTTCTTCCTCCTCCCTCTCCTATCCTCACTCTTAACTTTTACAAAAATCTTTTTTCAGTTTACTTTATACTCATGATTAACCCTACACTAATAAAGAGTTCAAGAAATAGTATGACAAAAAAAAAAAAAAAAACAGAAACACTGCTCCTCAACAGTAGAGACAAGGGCTATAAACTATATATCTTTATCTATCTATCTATCTATCCATATATATACACACATAAATGTTATTTCCTCTTGCAGGGTGGAACTCTATCATTATGTAATGACCTTGCTGGTATCCTTTTACTGCCTTTAAAAACCTACTTATCTGATAGAAGTATCTCTCCTTCATATTGAAAGAATAGATTTGCTCAATACAGCTTTTCTGGCTAGAAATTATCTAACTTCAGTACTAAGAATCTCACTCCATTCTCTCAACATGTAAGGTTTCTACTGCAGTATTCCCAGTCAAGTGAATTGAGAAATACTCTTTAGTGCATTGGTCTTTTTTTCCTTGCAATGTTGAAAATTCTCTGTTTATCTTTAATGTTGGAGAAGTTGAGTATAATACACCTTTGGGTGGACTTGCTTAAGTTGAATGCAACTGGTGTCCTTTGACTTCCTTGTACCTGGATGGTTCCATCTGTCTTCAGAGTAGGAAGTATTTTCTCATATCCTTTTGAATGTGCTTTCTGTTCAGTTCCTCTTGAATCTCAATAACTACAATATTGCTCTTTTCATGTTATCCCATCTTTCCTGTGAACTTACTTCATTCTTCTGGATTCTTTGTTTCTCCTCCAATTGCATATTTCAAAATATCTTGGCTTCAAGCGAATTATTTATTCTGTTTGATCCATTTGCTATTGAAGACTTCTATGACATATTTAATTTCACTTAGTGTATTTTTTCTGCTCAATTTTGTCAATATGTCTATAAAATCTCCGAGCCTTTTTTTTAATGTTTATTTTATTAGACAGGCAGAGTTAGTGTGAGAGAGAGACAGAGAGAAAGGTCTTCCTTCCATTGGTTCACTCACCAAATGGCTGCTACCGCCAGCACGCTGAGCTGATCTGAAGCCAGGAACCAGGCGCCTCCTCCTGGTCTCCCATGCAGGTGCAGGGGCCCAAGCATGTGGTGCATCCTCCACTGCCTTCCCAGGCCACAGCAGAGAGCTGGACTGGAAGAGGAGCAATCAGGACTAGAACTGGCACCCATATGGGATGCCAGCGCCGTCGCAGGCAGAGGATTAACCAAGTGAGCCACAGCACCGGCCCCTCAAATCTCCCAGCCTTTGACTTGCCTTTTCATTTTCTTGCTTATGCATTCAAAGAACATTGAGTTTTTGTTTGGATAAAGTTCAGTTTATCTAATTTGTCTGTTATGCTATTTGTCCTTTATACCCTGTTTTTAGTAAGGATATAGAAAGAATAGAATGATCCTATTGCTGTTTTTTATGTAAAAAGGTATAGTTGCTTTGAAAAGAATTTAGGGATTTACTATAAGGATTATATATATATATAATTACCATATAAGCCAGAAATGGCACTCCTAGATATTTGCCTAAATGAAATGCAAATGTACAGCACATAAAGACTTGTGCAAATATTTTTATCAATAGCTGAAAACTGCAAACAATGCAAATATCTAACAGCTGATAATAGATAAGCAGATTTAATTTAGCGCCAAAAATAAATGGACTACTGATAAATACTACAAAATGTATACATTCCAAAAACACGATGAGCAAGAAAAGCCAGAAGAAACAGTATAGACGGTGTAATCCCATGCATATGAAATTCAGAAAAGTATGCAACTAGTCCATAGTGACAGAAAGCTAGTGAATTATTGTGTAGATTAGAATCTGACTGCAAAGGGGCAGAAGGAAATGTTGCAAGATTTTAGATCTTGATTTTTGTGAATTACGTGAGTGTACATATTATCAAAACTCATCAAACTTTACATTGAAATGACTATATTGTACTGTTAGGAAATCATATCTGAATAACATTCACGTGAAAACAAGGTAATAATTATAAATAAGAAATTATAAGATGAAGAAATAAACCTAAATCAAGCAGTAGGGAACAATATATAAGCAGGAATGCAAAAATTAAAGTATTTGGGAAATAGAAAAAGAAACCTTTTATTTAAGGAATACAAACGTCTGCCTTTCATAAATACAACTTTAGGAACATAGTGATTCAGAGCACCTAAGAGGCATTCTCTAGAAGTGAAATCGACACTTTGAGAAGTAATGACTTTAATAGCACTTGTTGAATTCTATAATTAACATCATATTGAATATGTTCCTCTCAAGTCAGGAGTCAAGAAATTCTTTACTTCCATATAATACTGTGCTTAAAATCCCAGACAGGGCAATAAGGTAGAGAACAGATGTTATATACAGATGTTAAGTGCATATATATATATATACACATATATATATAATATTTATGGAGAGAATATATATATGGAGAGAGAATAATGAAAGAATATTGTCAATTTTTACATATTCCACAATTGTGTACATAAAATATTTTAAGTAGATGAGTTTAGAATTTATAAGTGAACATATCAAAAGCACTGTATGAAGAGTCAATATGTATATAGAGTATTGTGATGTGCAATAAAATACTTCAAGACTGAAGGATTCTCTTTTAGCTGCTAACCTTGTGGGAATTTGCATTGGCTATAAAATGCTTACTTATACAGGATACATTTCTCTTCACATTGGCATCTCTCATCCATTGTTGCAAAATTATAAAGGTTTGGCCCTGTTACCTCAAATTGTGATCATCTTGACAAACCTTGTAGCTTTTCACAAACCTTGTAGGTCTCCCTGTGGTACTGGCTGAATTCTTTGTTAAGAATGCAGAATCACCGAGCATCTCACTCTACCTTCCTTTCCTCTACTTGTGTTGATCCCCAAATAACTCCTTCATAAATGTCCTGAATGCTAATCTGAATTTCATAGTCTGCTCCTCAGAGAACCCATCTTGCAACATTTTATAGAAGTAGTGATGCAAGAAAAAAGGCTCTAAAATGGGATTTTGAAACAGGATGATACAACAGTGAGCTCTCACTGAAGACCCTGTCACTGCTGACAAACAGGGGATGGATAGCCCTTGTCAAAAAACAGCAATTGTTTATATGTCACCTATGGTAAATTCTTTTTTTTTTTTTTTTGACAGGCAGAGTTAGACAGAGAGAGAGAGACAGAGAGAAAGGTCTTCCTTCCGTTGGTTCACCCCCCAAATGGCCGCCATGGCCGGCGCGCTGCGCCGCTCCGAAGCCAGGAGCCAGGTGTTTCCTCCTGGTCTCCCATGCGGGTGCAGGGCCCAAGCACTTGGGCCATCCTCCACTGTCTTCCCGGGCCACAGCAGAGAGCTGGACTGGAAGAGGAGCAACCGGGGCAGAATCCGGCGCCCCAACTGGGACTAGAACCCGGGGTGCCAGCACCACAGGCGGAGCATTAGCCTAGTGAGCCACGGCACCAGCCTTATGGTAAATTCCAAGAGAATATTGTTGAAAATTGTTAGGAAAAATGGAGGAAATGATCATGGTAATAAGATACAAATTAGCTAGCTGTCTCTAGGAACAACTGATCTTCAGAAAAAGATTAAGGAATACATCTGGTAAAGATAAAAATTTAAAAAAAATATATCCTGTGTGTGTGTGTATTGTGCAGACAATATTATGATCCTTTAACTATCTACAAATTGTAAGACAGTGATATCCGTTACATCTCCAATTAATTGATCAGACGGAACCATCAAAAGAGAAACGTCTAGATCCTGAAGGATGAGAGCAGCGTATCACAAAGGGGATCCAAATGGTATCCCTGGTTGCAGTGGATTAATGGCTGCAGATGTGAGATACAAGGCAATTGACCTAATGAATGCATTCTTTTCTGTTCTTACAAGTAAGAAATACGAGAAACAATTTCCTTTCTCTGAGAACAGACAACAATATACACTTACAGTTTGATCCAGTACGTACTTCTTCCAGTACGTACTCTTAAAAATGCCTAGATCATTATGACATTTTATAGGACATCATATGGGTTTATATTCATCTGAAGCTATTTGCTTAAGAAAGAGGAAATGGCCTCTTGAAAGAACATATGAGGGGTCACTTCTGTGGTGTAGCGGGTAAGGCCGCCGCCTGCAGTGTCGGCATCCCATATGGGTGCTGGTTCAAATCTCGGCTACTCCATTTCCAATATAGCTCTCTGCTATGGCCTGGGATAGCAGGAGAAGATGGCCCAAGTGCTTGGGCCCTTGCACCCGCATGGGAGACCCAGAAGAACCTCTTGGCTCCTGGATTCTGATTGGCACAGCTCCAGCTCTTGCAGCCAATTAGGGAGTGAATCAGCTGGTGGAAGACCTCTTTCTCTCTCTCTCTCTCTCTCTCTCTCCCCGCATCTCCTCTCTCTGTATAACTCTTTTCAAATAAATAAATCTTTTTTTTTTTTAAAGGACACATAAGAAACTTGGACCTCTTATCTCAGCTCAAAAACTCTGAAGAATCATCCCAGTTTCAGATCTCATGCTAGGACCTGCTCACCCTTTTGTTGAGAGTCTGTGTCACCATTTGATTTGTTCTTTAACCAAAGTTTGCCTCCACCCTCCTACAACAGCGACCTGCAGCCAGCGGTGGGGGGGTTGGTGCCATTTTTGTACATAGACTAGCAGCAGCCCCAGACTGTGTGTGCACACCCAGCAATTGTTGAGGTCACACACCCCCCATCCAGTAGCAGGGGCACTCACAGCTGACTTCTCATCAGAAATCCTACAGACTAGACAATGGCAAGATATAATCCAAATATTAAGATAAAAAAGTTGTCAACCCAGAATACTGTACTCAGCACAGCTCTCATTTATGAATGAAGGTGAAGTAAAAACCTTCCAGAAAAAACAGAAATTGAAAGAATTTGTCACCATGCATCCAGGATGTGATACACACAGAAACACAGAAAGAAAGCCACCACATGAAAGAATACAAAGGCAGAAAATCCCCCCATAAAAGTTCAAAAGAAATCCAAAGTAAATTATAGGAATATTCAAGGAAAAATGGTAAGGCTAAGTACCCCCATGTTCATTTCAGCTCAGTTTACAATAGCTAAGATATGGAATCAACCCAGATGTCCATCAACTGTAGACTGGATAAGGAAATTATATATATACATTGTAGAATACTACAAAGCAGTGAAAAAAAAAAAGAAATCCTGTCATTTGTAATGAAATGTATGCAACTGGAAATCATTATACTTAGTGAAATAAGTCAGTCACAAACAGACAAATACAATATGGTCTCTGATCTGTGGTAACTAATAGAGTACTTAAAATGTAATCTATAGGAGCAAAACTGACACTTTGAGATGGAATGATTTTGAACATCCCTTGTCTTAACTGTTAGGGAATAATGTTTTTCCTGTTTGTTTTTGTTCTTTACATCTTTTTTTTTTCTTCTTCATACTAATCAGTGAACTCTCTACTTAGTGCAGGGTTTGTCTTATGAGTATAAAAATTAACTGAAAATTGATCTCTGTAAAAAAAGAAGAATGGGAAAGGAAGAGGGAGGAGGAAGAAAGGCTGGAGTAAAAGAGGGAGAAAAAGCATCATGTTGCCAAATCTGTATGTATTAAGTGCAAAAAGTTGTATTCATTGAACAAAATAAATACAAAAGTCTAATTTAAAAAAAGAAAAAAATATAAAATATTCTAATTAAAATGTTCTGCTAAGACACTGCAAACTATGAAATATTTCTGCTTCTAATTCACCTCTAAGTAAATGTCAAGGACCAATGTCAAGAACAAATGGATTGTGAGAAAAGGGAGACATAGAACATGTGATGAGATTAAACCACAGATATTTGGGGACTTAAATAAAATAGAAAAGATGGCCAGATCTGTGTTTTGTCCCAAAAAATATATTGTAGTTTTGGATTCATAACAGAAGAGTCCCAGATGACATATTTCTAGCTTCACCCTTTTCACAGTCTACTTCTTTGACAGGCGTTTTCTTCTGGTTTGCTTGCTTCTACTTGGTGTTTGAGATTCAACTAAATAGCACTCTCATCTCTTCTGTGAATGTTTTTATATTTCTATATTAATAATTGTAAGCAATTATTCTATGTACTGCTGTTTATAGCATTTATTTCAATAGTTTGTTTATTGCCAGCTACAGGAGGGCAGGAACAATATTGGATACATTGCTATATTTCCAAGATTCAATATAATTCCTAAAGCTCATTAGGTTATCAGTGATGATTTCTAAATTACAGACAAGAGAATAGTCACAACTATTAATTAGTCTCTGTTAGTGGAGGTCAGTAAGTAGAACTGTTGAAGAGGGAAGAGCATTAGGCCTTGGGGTTCAGATGCCACTTGGGACACCCTCATGCATACGGAGGTGCCTACGTTCAAGTCCATGCTCTGCTCCTGATTCCAGCCTCCTAGTGCTGCAGACCCTGAGAGGCAGCCGTGATGGGTGACTCGAGTAGTTGAGTCCCTGCCAACCAACTAGAAAAACTGAATTGAATTCCAGGCTCTCAGCTGTGCCCCAGCCCAGACCTAGCTACTGTGGGAATTTAGTAGTAAATCAGCAGATGGAAGTTCTTTGTCAGTCTCTCTCTTCACTTCTCAAATAAATTTAATAAATATGTAAATATATCTAAAAAGTATTAAAGAAAACACAAAGCGTATACTAGTCCAATGAATTATTTTAAGAAAATTGCATTGATTACAAGATAATCTGTCAATTAATTTTAAAAAATAAAATAGAAAAATTTTAGTAAGTAAAATATTATGATTTAATCTCTGTGCTATTAACTTATATTTTTTCTTACATTTTTTTAGATTTATTTATTTATTTAAAAGGTAGAGTTACAGAGGCAGAGGCAGAGAGAGATATATATCTTCCATCTGCAGATTCACTCCCTGGATGGCAGCAATGGCTGGAGCAGTGCTGATCTGAAGGCAGGAGCCAGGAGCTTCTTCCGGGTCTCCCACTAGGGTGCAGGGGCCCAAGCACTTGGGCCATCTTCTACTGTTTTCCCAGCCATAGCAGAGAGTAGGATTGGAAGTGTAGCAGCTGGGACTTTGTCTCCCATGTGGAATGCCAGCACTGGAGTGCCACATTCACTATGCCACAGTGCCAGACCTACTTAGATATGCATTTAAAATACATTTCAAGTTACATTTTTAACTATATAAAAGGATATTTTATAACACAAATATACATAGTTTTAAAGATTTGTTTATTTTTTATTTGAAAGGCAGAGAGGCAGAGGCAGAGAGAGAGAGAGAAAGATAGAGAGTGAGAGAGAGAGGTCTTCCATCCGCTGGTTCACTCCCCAGATGGCTGCAATGGCTGGAGCTATGTTGATCTGAAGTCAGGAGTCTGAATCTTCCTCTGGATCTTCCCATGTGGGTGCAGGGGTCTAAGCACCTTGGCCATCTTCTCCTGCTATCTCAGGCCATAGCAGAGAGCTGGATTGGAAGTGGAGCAGTCGAGACTCGAACCAGTGCCCATATGGGATGTAGGCACTGAAGGCGGTGGCCTTACCCACTACGCCACAGCATCTGCCTCAACAAATATATATTAAAATAAACATTTTATGTGACAAAACAGTATAAAAGTGCAAAGTGTTTTTTTTCTTACATGTTAAGCTTTTTATCTTTGTAATCTGAATCATTAATCACATAAATCATTCTCCTGCTTATATTACTAGAAGTAGGGTTAATCATAGGTGGCTAAGTAGATATAGTCACTATAGTGCCGGTTAGTTTTTTTTTTCTTTTAGCTATGAAATAACATGCCCACCATGCACTGACAATTAGGAAAAACTGTAAAGCCCAGATGCCCTAAGATAATTAATGGTCATAAAAAGACATGAAGTAAGGGGTCAGCGCTGTGGCATAGCTGGTAAAGCTACCACCTGCAGTGCCGGCATCCCATATGGGCGCAGGTTCCAGTTCCAGCTGCTCCACACCAGATCCAGCTCTCTGCTATGGCCTGGGAAAATGGTGGACGATGACCCTTGGGCCCCGGCACTCGCGTGGGAGACCTGGAAGAGGCTCTTGGCTACTGGTTTCGGATTGGTACATCTCCGGCCATTGCGGCCATCTGGTGAGTGAACCAGCGGATGGAGGATCTCTCTCTCTCTCTGCCTCTCTATAACTCTGCCTTTCAAACAAATAAACAAATCTTTAAAAAAGGCATGAAGTAAAGCTATAAGGCTACATTGATGATTATTTTATTATAAATCATCACTGTTATTTTGGGCATGGAAAGCCAAGACACTCTGGCAAAAAAAAAAAAAAAAGACTTAAATGAAAGATCTCTTTGAGTGAGATCCCAGTGGAAAGAATGGGCCATCAAAGAAGGAGGTACCTTTCTCTGAAGGGAGGAGAGAACTTCCATTTTAATTATGGCCATGTCTAAATAAGATCAGAGTTGGTGAAATCAAGAGGCTTCCATAGCCTTGGCAGCTCATGACAAGAGCCTTGGGTGATTACTGACGTCATAAGTAGGAGTGTCAATTGTTCAATCAACAACAGGAGTCACTGTGCACTTACTCCTCATGTAGGATCTCTGTCCTTAATGTGTTGTACTATGTGAATCAATGGTATAACTAGTACTCAAACATTTCTTTTTACTTTGTGTTTCTGTATGGGTGCAAACTGTTGAAATCTTAACTTAGGATATACTAAGTTGATCTTCTGTATATAAAGATAATTGAAAATGAATCTTGATGAAGAATGGGATGAGAGAGGGAGAGAGGGAGTGAGGGATGGGATAGTTGTGGGTGGGAGGGAGGTTATGGGGGGAAAAGCCGCTATAATCCAAAAGTTGTACTTTGGAAATTCATATTTATTTAAATAAAAGTTAAAAAAAACAAAGGTACAATAAATCTTTAAACAAATAAAAATAAATTATCACTGTCTTGAAGCATACAATAATTTGATTTTTTTAATCTTTTTTTTTAAAGATTATTTATTTGAAAGTCAGAGTTACACAGAGAGAGGAGAGGCAGAGAGAGAGAGACAGAGAGAGAGAGAGAGAGAGAGAGGCCTTCCATCTGATGGTTCACTTCCCAATTGGCCACAACAGCCGGAGCTGCGCCGAACTGAAGCCAGGAGCCAGGAGCTTCTTTTGGGTCTTCCACGTGGGTGCAGTGGACCAAGGACTTGGGCCATCCTCTACTGCTTTGCCAGGCCATAGCAGAGAGCTGGATGGGAAGTGGAGCAGCTGGGTCCCGAACTGACACCCATATTGATTTTTTTTAATAACTATTTTTTGATAGGCAAAAATTAGACAGTGAGAGAGAGAGAGAGACAGAGAGAAAGGTCTTCCTTTGTCCGTTGGTTCACCCCCCAAATTGACACCATGGCTGGTGCTCTGTGCCGATCCAAAGCCATGAGCCAGGTGCTTCTTCCTGGTCTCCCATGCAGGTACAGGGGCCCAAGCACTTGGGTCATCCTCCACTGCCTTCCCGGGCCACAGCAGAGAGCTGGACTGGAAGAGGAGCAACCGGGACAGAACCAGTGCCCCAACTGGGACTAGAACCCGGGGTGCCAGTGCCGCAGACGGAGAATTAGCCGAGTGAGCTGCAGCGCTGGCCACCCATATTTATTTAAATACAAATATTTGAATCTAGGGCCAGCTCTGTGGCTCACTTGGTTAATCCTCCGCCTGTGGTGCCAGCATCCCATATGGGCGCTGGGTTCTAGTCCCGGTTGCTCCTCTTCCAGTCCAGCTCTCCGCTGTGGCCTGGGAGGGCAGTAGAGGATGGCCCAAGTGTTTGGGCCCCTGTACCCGCATGGGAGACCAGGAGGAAGCACCTGGCTCCTGGCTTCGGATCAGCGCAGTGCACCGGCTGCAGCGGCCATTTGGGGAGTGAACCAATGGAAGGAAGACCTTTCTCTCTGTCTCCCTTTCACTGTCTATAACTCTACCTGTCAAATAAACAAAAGAAAGAAAGAGAGAGAGAGAGAGAGAGAGAGAGAGAGAGAGAGAGAGAAAGAAAGAAAAAAAGAGAAAGAAAAAAAAGAGAAAGAAAGAAAAAAAGAGAAAGAAAGAAAAAAAGAGAAAGAAAGAAAGAAAATAATGAGTAGTTAGTTGGCAGGAAAATGAATCAGAAGTAGAAATCAAAACTTCTTACAGTGTTTGTTTAAAACAATGTCTGACCTGGGTGGGGCCAGCATTGTAGTGCAGCTGATTAAGCTATGCAATGCCCCCATCCCATATCAGAATGCCAGTTCAGTTCTGGCTACTCTAACTTCCAATCCAATTTCTTACCAACACACCTGGGAAGGCAGCAGATGAAGGCCCAAGTACTTGAGTTCCTGTCACCCATGTGGGAGAAGCACATGAAATTTCTGGTTTCTGGCTTCAGTCTAGCCTAGCCTGTTGTTGTGGGCCTTTGGGGATTAAAGCAGCAGATGGCATCTCTCTCAGCCTCTCCCTTTCTCTCTGTCACTGTACCTTTTAAATAAATAAAAATAAAAGTCCATCTAAACAAAGAACCAAAAGAAAAACACGGACCTTAGTCCACAGTCAGACTTTTTGTCTAAACCAGGAAATTCTAAAAGAGTTTCCAATGGCATCATATGACATGCAAGGTGATGGTATTTCAATACCATAATGAAAGTCTCATGCTATTAAATTGCCACAGAAATGCCTCTACATTTCTCTACCAATGTACAGAAAAAATTCTTACAACAAAATGTATCTTGGTAATTTCAGAATAAAAATGAAATTAAGAGGAATTTTGATCATCTAAGCATATTTAATGCCTCACAAATATTTCTTTTGTACATGCTAAGATCAAGTAGTACAGTCAGTGGGATGTGGTCAGAAACCCAAAGATGAATGACTTATATTTCTGCTCTGTGGTAGTTTGAAGCCAAGTGACAAATTGTTAATACTTATATCAGAAAATTCAGTAAGCAAGGACACAGCACACCACAGAGATGACAAGTTAAAGCTAGATCTAAGAGCTTAGATGAATAAAACCCACTTTTAAGCCAGTTAAATAAGTTTTTGAACCCAATCCTTAAACATACTATATATTACTTTATATAGGACTCTAACATGATACTGTCATTTTTCTATTCTGGTTGAACATTGTGTAGCTATATAAACTCTCTGAGGGCCTACAAACCAGCAGTTTATAAACATGACTAGAAACATAATTATTGAACAATGAAATGAAAAACAAACACCCATACATTGAGTGGGGTAAATTTTTTGAGCTTGGATATGGGCTATCTACTTCCATATTTTTGTTGTTGTTGTTATCTAAGAAATACCTGGCTGAAAAGAAATGGTAGAGATGCAAAGAAGTGGTTAATCGTCTTCCAAGAATTAGTGGTGTGGCTGGAGCAGGTAGCTAGAATAACTTCAAGAACACAATCCAAGAGTTCAAGCCTATGTGGCAATATTTAAGATGCAGACAGTCCAAGGAACCTAATCTATGTTCTTGCTATTATACATGCTGTAAATAATTATACAGGTGCAATTACATGAGTGCTATAAATGAGGATCACTCTAATTCTTATAGGCTGAGAATTTTTCATAGTTACAGAAAGTTCAAAGTGCTCTTCTCACATGGATTTTGAGGTCTGGCCAAGTATTTATAGCAATTCACTCTGGGGCCAACACTGTAGTCTCCTGACTCCCAGGTAGATTCAGATAAGATCACAAATGCAGAACAGTCCTCCCTAGGAAATCACTGGGGAAACTGCATGATGCCTTTTCAACATGTACATATATCTCTCTAAACAATCTTATTTATTTATATTATTTATTTGAAAAGCAGAAAGAGAAAGAGACAGAGAGAGACAGAGAAACCCCCGTTTATCAGTTGAATCCCCAAATGCCCACAGAAGCCAGGGCTGGACCAACTGGAATCTGGGAGCCCAGCAGTCAGTCCAGGTCCCCGGGAGGGTGGTAGGAACTCATCTCAGGGCATCACCTGCTGCCTCTGAGGGTGTGCATCAGCAGAAAGCTGCAACAGAGAGTGGAGCCAGGGTGTGAACTCAGGAGCATAGGCTATGGACATCCCAACTAGCAGCTTAGCCACTGTGTCAAACATTTGCCCCACCATGTGCATTTCAGCAGATAAGAAATCCTTAAACTTTAGTAACAATAAACATATAATGGAAGACATTCGTTTAAACTTATATTATCACTTAAAATTCATGAAGTTGAAAATATTTAGATTTGTTTATATTTTGAAAGAGAGGGTGCTTGTTTAATTATTTGGTACAGCAAGATATCTTGGCACACCTATAAAATTGGACCAAAATGTTAAGGTAGAACTGGATTTTTGTGTGAAAATTAAACATAAGTGATCATGGTGTTTCCCCATTTTCAAGTCCTTTAATGTATCCTACCAGAGTGAATGTAAGTTCTATACTTTGCCTCATGAGCCCTATATGATATACACATTCTATCTTTCCAACGCATCATCCCCCATTGGACCTTCTTCACCACAGCATGCTCATCATCATCACCACCATTATTGCTCTCATTGTTATTTTGGCTATTGGAACTTAGCACTTTTGACCATACTCATTTTTCTACTCAGAATACTCTTCATATGGTTAACTCATTGTAACAGCTCATATTTCAATGTTATGTCACCCCTTCACAAGGACTTCTTATTGCCACAGTGAGAACCTTGTAAAAGCTATATTTTTCGGTAACTAAATGAGACATTATTTTATTTGTCCATTTGTCTTTCAGAATTTAATCTATGGGAGTCAAGAATGGAGCTTATGGCCGGCGCCGTGGCTTAACAGGCTAATCCTCCGCCTTGCGCCGCCGGCACACCGGGTTCTAGTCCTGGTCAGGGTGCCGGATTCTGTCCCAGTTGCCCCTCTTCCAGGCCAGCTCTCTGCTATGGCCCGGGAAGGCAGTGGAGGATGGCCCAAGTGCTTGGGCCCTGCACCCACAAGGAAGACCAGGAGAAGCACCTGGCTCCTGGCTTCGGATCAGCGAGATGCGCCGGCCGCAGCGGCCATTGGAGGGTGAACCAACGGCAAAAAGGAAGACCTTCCTCTCTGTCTCTCTCTCTCTCACTATCCACTCTGCCTGTCAAAAAAAAAAAAAAAAAAAAAAAGAATGGAGCTTATATAAACAAATATTTGTTGAATGAATTAAGAGACAAACATTTGTTTTCAAAAGTATGCACAGCTAGTACTTGCTAATTCCTTTCCTTCTACTACTTCCAACTAAGGAGAACGCAACATTTTGCATGGATATGTGTTTACATTATTTATAAATTACTCTTTTTTTGCATTCCCAATGTAAATTACTCTTCACCTCCATTATTTGTAATAGCTACAAAATTATAATTTAAAATTGTTTTTATCACTAAATAAATTGTCCCTATCTTTTTCTTTAAAAAAAGATTTGTTTATTTATCTAAAAGGCAGAGTTAGAGAGAGAGAGAGAGAGGAGAGACACAGAGAGAGGTCTTTATCTGCTGGTTCACTTTCCAAATAGCTGCAGCTTTCAGGGCTGGACCAGGCAAAAGCCAGCAGCCAGATCTCCTCTGTGTCTCCCACATAGGAGCAGGGGCCCGAGGATTTGGGCAGTCTTCTGCTGCTTTCCCTGGTGCTTTAGCAGGGAGCTGGACCACAAGTGGAGCATCTTTGACAGGAACTGATGCCCATATGGGATGTAAGTACTGCAGATGGCTACCGAACCCACTGTGCCACAATGCTGGCCCAAGTTATTATATTTTTTTAAATTAATTTATTTGATTGTTACTATTTTTAAGACATCAGGTCCATTATTAACATATACAGCTTTATTTAATTCTCACAGCAAGCATACACACACACACATATAAATACACCTAAACATACATGAAATAATTTAATTGAGCAGTTACACAACTTGTCCATGATCACATAATTTCCTATGTATGTTTGGGTTCAAATTAGTAAGAATTATCTTAATTAAATGTTTTTGTTCTTGATGATTATTTTATACGCATAATCATGGCTAGTATAAAAAACCACCTTGAGATTATTGTTAAACAACAATTCCAGAATTTTTTTAACTTTTATTTAAATAAATATGAATTTCCAAAGTACAACTTGTGGATTATAGCAGATTTTTCCCCCCATGGCCACCCTCCCACCCGCAACTATCCCATCCCTCACTCCCTCTCCCATGCCTTTCTTCATCAAGATTCATTTACAATTATCTTTATATATAGAAGATCAATTTAGTATATCCTAAGTTAAGATTTCAATAGTTTACACCCACACAGAAACACAAAATATAAAGTACTATTTGAGTACTGTTATACCGTTAATTCACATAGTACAACACATTAAGGACAGAGATCCTACATGAGGAGTAAGTGCACAGTGACTCCTGTTGTTGATTGAACAATTGACACTCCTACTTATGACGTCAGTAATCACCCAAGGCTCTTGTCATGAGCTGCCAAGGCTATGGAAGCTTCTTGATTTTACCAACTCTAATCTTATTTAGACATGGCCATAATTAAAATGGAAGTTCTCTCCTCCCTCCTCCCTACAGAGAAAGGTACCTCCTTCTTTGATGGCCCCCTTCTTTCCACTGGGATCTCACTCACAGAGACTTTCATTTAGGTTTGGTTTGGTGTGTGTGTGTGTGTGTGTTTGTTTGCCACAGTGGCTTGGCTTTCCATGCCTAAAATACTCTCATGGGCTCCTCAGCCAGATCCGAATACCTTAAGGGCTGATTCTGAGGCCAGAGTGCTGTTTAAGACATCTGCCATTCTATGAGTCTGCTGTGTATCCTGCTTACCATGTTGGATTGTTCTCTCCTTTTTAATTTTATCAGTTAGTATTAGCAGACACTAGTCTTGTTTATGTGATCCCTTTGACACTTAAACCTATCATTATGATCAATTATGAACTGAAACTGATCACTTGGACTAGTGAGATGGCATTAGTACATGCCACCTTGATGGGATTGAATTGGAATCCCCTGGCACGTTTCTAACTCTACCATTTGGGGTAAGTCCGAGTGAGCATGTGCTGAACTATACATCTACTCCCTCTCTTATTCCCACAGTTACATTTAACAGGGATCACTTTTCAGTTAATTTTAAATGCCTAAGAATAATTGTGTGTTAATTAAAGAGTTCAACCAGTGGTATTAAGTAGAACAAAAAATACTGAAAGGAATAAAGTAGTAAGTTGTTCCTCGACAGTCAAGACAAGAGCTGATCAAGTCATTGTTTCTCATAGTGGAAAAGATCCTGGAGGCACAGGCAGTCAAAGCCAAAATTAACAATTGGGATTACATCAAATTGAGAAGTTTCTGTACTGCAAAAGAAACAGTCAGGAAAGTGAAGAGGCAACTGACAGAATGCAAAAAAATATTTGCAAACTATGCAACAGATAAAGGATTAATAACTAGAATCTACAAAGAGATCAAGAAACTCCACAACAAAAAAACATACAACCCACTTAAGAGATGGGCCATGGACCTCAATAGACATTTTCAAAAGAGGAAATCCAAATGGCCATCAGACACATGAAAAAATGTTCAGGATCACTAGCCATCAGGGAAATGCAAATCAAAACCGCAATGAGGTTTCACCTCACCCTGGTTAGAATGGCTTACATACAGAAATCTACCAACAACAGATGCTGGTGAGGATGTGGGGAAAAAGGGACACTAATTCACTGTTGGAGGGAATGCAAACTTGTAAAGCCACTATGGAAGTCAGTCTGGAGATTCCTCAGAAACCTGAATATAACCCTACCATACAACCCAGCCATCCTACTCCTTGGAATTTACCCAAAGAAAATTAAATTGGCAAATAAAAGAGTTGTCTGCACCTCAATGTTTATTGCAGCTCAATTCACAATAGCTAAGACATGGAATCAGCCCAAATGCCCAACAACAGAAGACTGGATAAAGAAATTATGGGATATGTACTCTATAGAATACTATACAGCAGTAAAAAAATGAAATCCTGTCATTTGCAACAAAATGGAGGAATGTGGAAAACATCCTGCTGAGTGAAATAAGCCAGTCCGAAAGGGACAAATATCATATGTTCTCCCTGATCAGTGACAACTAACTGAGCACCTAAAATGAAATCTGTTGAAGTGAAATGGACACTATGAGAAACAATTCCAGAACTTAAACCTCTAAATATATTTTGGCTTTCTTTCTACACTAGGTTGACATATAATTTCCATTTTTAGAGTTAGCTTTATATCTGTCATATTTTGAGATATATTCTTAATATCATCAATCGTTTGCTTTTTAAGTAATTTATCAGTTTTATTTGACTAGGAAAATAAATATCCACAACTGTTAAGCTTAAAAAAAAAACAGAAATTAACTTTGTTATAGTTCAAGAGGCCATGAGTCTGCAATCCATGTGTCGTCAGTGTTGATTCCTTCTGAACACCCTGAGAAAGAACCCATTACCTGTATTCCGACTGGTTTTCAGAGTTTGGGAGCCATTGTTGGCAGTCTGGCTTGTAGGTGCATCATTCCAATCTCTCCCTCTCTCTACAGTCATGTGGCTTGCCTTCTTATGTGTAACAACATTCGCCTTATTCTCCTTTTATAAGGCTACAAGTACTAGAATTTAAGATATACCCTGATCCAATATGACCTCACATTATGTAACTAGTCTGCAATGACCCTGTTTTTGAATACAATCACATAATGAATTTTAGTACTCATTATCAAACTCTTCCCATTCCCCAAGAATGAACATAACAGGTTCTATTATTTTGAATCACAGTGGATTGAAAGTTACTCATAATGCTTTATAATATTCTACATAAAAACTGGAACATAGGGGATGCTAGGCTCCAAATGCAAAGCAAAGAAAGGTAATGAAATGGCTTGTTGCTTGCTGTGGTAGTTTTAAGTTATGTAGGTGTGTTGCAAGTTGTAACACCATTTTTGTTATATCCATTTCCTTAAGTTTTAGCTATTTTTATCTAACATGATAATTTAAAAGAAGGCAAGAACAGAATCCTGGTTCATATAATGTTGGAATAGCTTATATAAACTAACCATTCTACTGAGGATAATTATATAAACTTTGTGTAACACAAAAATTTACTTGAGAACATTGAAAAACAACTAAATACAGGCAAAATTGTAAATTATACATCTTTTGAAAGAAGGAAGCTCAATAGTTGAGATTATTTGTGATGGGGTTTTTCCCAATGTGACTCCCCAGTGTGTCCATGTTCTGGAATATATTGACAAGATTCTAGATCAGGGCTGCAGAGCAGATAGAAATGAAAGGAATTTAAGAGAAGAAAAATGGCCGGCGCCGTGGCTTAACAGGCTAATCCTCCGCCTTGCGCCGCCGGCACACCGGGTTCTAGTCCCGGTCAGGGTGCTGGATTCTGTCCCAGTTGCCCCTCTTCCAGGCCAGCTCTCTGCTATGGCCCGGGAAGGCAGTGGAGGATGGCCCAAGTGCTTGGGCCCTGCACCCACAAGGAAGACCAGGAGAAGCACCTGGCTCCTGGCTTCGGATCAGCGAGATGCGCCGGCCGCAGCGGCCATTGGAGGGTGAACCAACGGCAAAAAGGAAGACCTTTCTCTCTGTCTCTCTCTCTCACTATCCACTCTGCCTGTCAAAAAAAAAAAAAAAAAAAAAAAAAAGGAGAGAAGAAAAATATCTTCTTGAGAAGCCTCAAAAAATCTACAAATTTCCTTGAAATAATTATCTAATTTCTGAATTGTGCATGAATAGTGAAAAATTCCAAGGAACCCAGAGGAAAACAGTAGTTGGAAATCTAAAAAGCTGAGAAGACATTTCACACCTAAACAGTTAAATGTTGAGTTTTAATCTCTTCAAATTAGAAGTCTGTCCATTAAAACAATAGATCTACATTTCAGAAGCAAAGATCAAATTCCAGCCTAAGGGCTGTCCTTTAGCAAGAAGGCAGAACTTATACAGACCCACATTAGTCACAAGTCAATCTTACAGAATCAAGGTGGTTTCACAATAATTTAATAACCTAGAGAACAATTCAGTTCCCTTCAGTGGAAAATAACACAATTCAGAATATCTGTGATGTAACATTGACGATGCTCAGTATATAATAAAAATTACTAAACATATGAATAACAGAAAAATGTAACTCATAGCTCTAAGAATAAAGCTGTCAATAAAATCAGACTTAGAGAAGACTTGCATTGAAGCTATTAGGTTAGTAGATACACATAATAAAATAGCTGAATATGCTGACGAACTTATAAGGAAAAGGTGTCTGGACTGGGCATTTGGTGCAGTGATTAAGACATTGCCTGGAAGACCACATCCTATATAAGAGTGCCTGTGTTCAAGTTCAGGCTCTATTGTCTATTCCAGATTGCTGCTAATGTGATGTCAAGAAGGCAGCAGTGCTGGCCCAAGTACTGGGGTCCCTGTCACACACTATGGGGAACCTGCATCAAGTTCCAGGCTCTTAGCTTCAGCCTGCCGCAGCCCTGGCTGTTGCAAGCATTTGGATAGTGACCCAGTGGATGGAACTTCTCTCTCTCTATGACTCTCTGGTTTTCAAATTAATAATAAATAAATAAATAAGTAAATAAATAAATAAATAAAAAGAAAAATATGTATACTTAGTGGAGTCATAGGAATGATGTAAATTTTTTAAAAAATCAAATAATTATTTTTAAAAATGTATTTTGAAAATTATAAAGTTTCCTTGGGAAGTGGGCAATATTGATTGGATTAACATATATATAATTGGAGTCTCAGTATGAAGACAGGGATAAAATAGGATAAAAAGTATATTTGAAGAAATATTGGTTGAATAGGTTCCAAAGTTAATAAAAAATACCAACCCAGAGAATTATAAAACTCAGCTTAATCCAAAAAGAACACACACACACATACACACACATGTTCATATGCATTGGCATATTATGGTTTACATGTTGAAAAATAAAGTTAAAAACTAATAATTAAAAGAAATGAATGAAAAAAGACACATGAAATGTAGCAATGATAAAAATAATTGCAGAAAAAAATTAAAGATCAAAAATGAATCTTTAAAGTGCTAGAAGAAGTATAATATAAATCTGAAACTTCATGGAAATAGTATACAAAAAATATGAAGGCAAACAAATTTGTTCGTATAAATGAAAACAGAAAGGATTAATTGCCAGCACACACAAGATACAAGAAATGCCAAGGAACATGATTCTTTTTGAATATGAATAATAACAATTGAACTTTGGATCTTAGCAGAGAAAAAATGGCAAAGATATAAGTAAATAAAAAAAAACTATAAAAAGTCTATAGGACTATACAAAACCAAAACAATAGCAACACTTATGGTATTTAAAATAACCTTCAGAAATCCTTAAGAAAGTAGAAATTGAGAAAAACAGGAAGAACACGTGGGACAAACAGAAAACAAATACAAGATGGAAAACTCATGATGTAATAAACTTAAGCTCAAATGTACTAAAAAGAATAGAAACCATTCCAAACAAAACAGGAGTGTTATGTTAACATAGATTTTCATAATACTACAAAGTCAATTCATTAAGAACAGAGTGTTAATATTTTGTATATATTTAATGTCAGTGCTAAAATATTTGAAATAAACTGATAACTAAAGGAGAGTGCACATAAATTTACAATCAGAGCTGGAGAAATTTTATACCTGAGTGATTGAAAGAGACAAACACCTATTGAAAAATACACAAAAATCAGCATATAAAAATTTAAACAAAATCATCATTCAACATTTTGTAATTTTGACAAATATTGATGTGAGCAATGAACGTATTAATTTCCATTCCAAATTCTTGCCTCCTGCAGAAATAATAGTACTAAGTGTTGTGTGCAATAGGAATGGAATGTATTCAGCAGTGAGGGAATAAGCATTCATTCACAGGGGGTGTGGCCCGCCCACACTGAGAATTACCCAGTATGAATGGGCCAAAGAGCTGCCCCTGCATGAAGAGAAGAAAAAACCAAATAAATGGTTCCTCCAAGGAAAAACAGGAGTGATCTGTTGGAGAGTAGTGGTCTGTGTGAGAGTGGTCCACGGTGGAAAGGGAAAAAGAGAGCAGTACTTCTAAGTAGGGGTCGTGGCAGAAAGGACACTCTCTCCTGTCGTCCATCTTTTTTCAAAACAAAAGGGGAGGAGCTCTAATTAGATATACAGCTGGGGTGGGGTCTGAGCATGTGACCTGGTCCTGGATACAACAGGTACATTCTGCAAAGATGAGAGAATCAAGCCAACAGGTAAAAAACATAGGGTTACACTGCAGGAATACAGGAGTTTCCAACTCACCAAAGCTTTCACTAACTGCCTGGTTATACTAATGTGTATGACACCTAACAGGGCCTGCACTGTGGGCCAGCAGATAAAACTTCCACCTGTAAAGCCAGCATCCCACACGGATGACAGTTCATGTCCCTACTGCTCCACTTCTCATCCAGCTGCTTCCTAATGGCCTGGGAAATGCAGCAGGTGATGGCCCAAGTGTATGAGCCTCTGCCACCCATGTGGGAGACCTGAAAAAAGCTCCTGGCTCCTGGTTTTAGCCTGGCTCAGTGCAGGTGGCTGTGGCCATATGTGGAGTGAACCAGCAGATGGAAGATCTCTCTCCCTCTTTCTGTGTGTGTGTATGTGTGTGTATGTCTCGTTCTTTCTCTTTGTATCTCTGGCTTTCAATAAATAAATAAATCTTAAATGATACCTAACCACTCTGGGACAGTCATGCTTTTCAATGACAGATAGACAGTTAATAAAGGTAAATCATATATTGTACCATAAACGTCATGATAATTTTCACATTTCTGTAATAATATAGAGTATCATTTCTGATCACAACAGAATTAAATTAGAAATCCACACAACTAAGATATCTAGAAAGTCACATTTTTTTAAGTTAGGTGGTACACCTAAAGACCACCTTAACCAAGAAAAAATATTATAAAGAAAATTGGAAACATATGAACTGCAATTTGATGAAAACATCATTTGTTGGAGACAACTAAAGTAGTTCCTAAGAGAATATTCATAGCTTTAAAAACTTGTTTCAGGAAAGAAACATTGAAACACTGAGGACCTGCCTTATTCTTTTTAACAGAAAAGTTTTATTTATTTATTTGAAAAGCAGAATGAGAGAGAAAGGGAGAGACAGATTCAGAAAAAGAGAGTGAGACATACAGCGGGATCTTCTGTCAGTTCATCCCTCATATGGGTTTGATAGCTGAGGAAAATTCGGGTTGAAGCCAGGAGCCAGGAACTCCATTCACATCCCCCAAATGGGTGGCATTGGCCCAAATACGTTGGCTATAGCTTGTTACATTCCCAGGCAGGAATCTCGATCATTAGCACAGTAGCTCGGACTCATACCAGTACTTAGATATGGTATTTCAAAATCAGAAGTAGCTTAATCTGATGTACCACAATGCCAGCTCCATACTTTGCCTCTAAGGAACTAAAATAGATAAATATTATATCCTAAATAATTAGAAATTATTTGAAAAATAATTTGAATTATTTGAAGAATAAAATAAATGAAATGAGAGTAAATTAACAGATCTGAAAAGAAGCTCCATGTCAATTGTCATCTAGAAGAAGCTGAAAGAACAGAAATACCACTACATGTCTATTAGAGTAGCCAAAATCCCAAACAGTGGCAACATCAAATACTGGCAAGGATGCTAGCTAGTAGAAACTCTTACTGATTGCTGATGGTATGCCAAATGGTCCTTTGGAAGACAAGTTGCCAGTTATGTAGAAAACTAAGCACACTATTATCGTATGCTCCAGCATATGATTCTCTTGAATGTTTCCCAAATGAATCAAGAACATGTTTGCACAAAAGCCAGCAGCTTTATTCATGATTATCAAAATTTGGGCAAAACCAAGTTGTCTTTCAGTGGGTAAACAAATCAGCTTTCATTCATCTAGCCAATGGCATATCACTCAACATTTAAAGCAAAGGGGTTATCCAGCCATGAAAATACGTGGTGGATCCTTAAATGCATGACTAAGGGAAAGAAGCCTGTCTGAAATGGCTGAGTGATTCCAGCTACACATAACAGCCTGGAAAAGCAAAACTGGAGTCAGTAAAAAGGTCAATGTAGGCCAGAGGTTAGGTAGGGGAGGGCAAAGAATGAGAGCACACTTTTAGGGCAGCGGAACTTCTCTACATGGCACTGTGATTGTGAATATACATCGTACATTTGTGAAAACCTATATAATGGGCGACATCAAGATTGAATGCTGATGGCAATTTTAGCCCTTGAGTGACAATGTATCAGTGAATGTTCATTGATTGGGGCAAAGATTTTGTTATGGTGCAAATGTGGATAGTGGGAGAGAGCACGAGTATATAGGAATAGGAAACATATGGGAACTCTACTTTGCACAATTTGGCTATGAACCCAACAATGTTCTAAAAAGTAAGTTCTGCTTAATCATGCTTGAAAATAAAGTTTTAAGCCACTTTAATGATGATGAGCGTCATGACAAACCTGTTCATGTAAAAGAGGTTTGACTAATTTTCCTACCAGGATCCACACTTCCACAACTCAGATCCAGACACTCAGACGAGGCCTTCGTTTCTACTGGACTTCCAGCTGTAACTGGATTTGTACTCTATATAATGTGCATTTATTTGAAATCAAGTTTCAAACAAAATTAACTAAAATAAGTTCAATTTTGTGATCAATGTCATTTATGTTAAAGCATTTTAAAAAAGCAAACCAAACATATAGTCTTTACATTTGGCAATCTGTCAGTTTGGAAGTGCTTTGACCCTTCCATGTTCATGGTATTAGTGAATGACAGTGAATGTAAAAATTAGAAATTAGAAAACTATGATACCATGATACTATTAGTTGCCTCAAACAATAAAGTATTTCTGACTAGCACAATTCAAGATGTTACAGTAAAAAAAGAAATTTATTGCTAGTAGTGAATTCTAAAATATAATTTCTGAAATTCTTGGCTAGCAAGAGTCCTTCTTGAGCTATGTAAAAATTTGATTAAGCCCAACTTCCAAAGTGACCACTGCAGCTGAGGGTATGGTCAAGTAGGGTCAGCAACATTGCAGGCAGAACTGTAAATTTCTTGTTAGAGATGCCACCTGCCTTTACCTGGCCAGCTCTCCTCCCAGCTCATCCAAGTAATGAAAGTCAACAGAGTGCCTTCCCCTAGGAGGTTCACACCTCCCTTAGGATATACCCCATGTGAAGAGATAGATAGGCCTGGGCCTCTTAACTTACAAGGCCTAAAGCCCACCAGGTTATTATCAAGCCCCTTCCATCAGGTTCTATTTGCCTCTCAATCAGAAAACTTAATTGTAGCTTAGACAGCACCTTTCTTAGCTCCTCTAATAATGACTCTGTCCTTTGTTCTAGGCCCTGTCTAGTGCACTTGGGCCTCATTCCTTTGTAATCATAACCTCTACTCTACCACCAATGGCTCTACTCCCAACCTGTGTGTACTGATGGTCCTCTTCCCCACTTAATGCTGTATAATTGTTCAAACCTGGTAAATGCCACTCTTAGGATCATTGGTTACTATCCTCACTCTGTCTTTTAAGACCTTGTCTAAATATGATCAGAGTCGGCAAACTTGGAAGGCTTCCATAGCCTTGGCAACTCATGACAACAGCCCAGGGTGGTTACTGGTACCATAAACTAGAGTGTCAATTTGTTGGGTCAACAACAGGAGTCATTGTTCACTTGCTCCTCCTGTGGGATCTCTGTCCTTAATGTGCTGTACATTTTGATTTAATGCTATAACTAGTACTCAAACAGTATGTTTCACTTTGTGTTCCTATGTGGGTGCAAACTGTTGAAATCTTTATACTAAATTGATCTTCTGTATATAAAGAGAATTGAAAATGAATCTTGATGTGACTGGAAGGGGAGAGGGAGTGGGAGAGGGGAGGGTTGCAGGTGGGAGGGAAGTTATGGGAGGGGGAAGCCATTGTAATCCATAAGCTGTACACTGGAAATTTATATTCATTAAATAAAAGTTAAAAAAAGAAAAAAATTTGATTAATATTACCTTTTTGTTTTTTCATATCTACTTGTTAGACTTTCCATAAATTTCCCTCTCTTCACTTTCAGATGTCTACAATTTCATTAGTGAATGATATACAGAATGGCCAACTTCGATCCTATTGGCTTTTATCATGTACTCTAGATCTCCCATAGCTCCAGAAAGGTTTTTCCAGATTCTTACACAAGAACTCTCATATGATTAAAAGATATATATATATATATATACATATACATATTTGTATTTAAGTCATTATTTAGCTCAATCAAGGACTTTTATATGATGTAAATAAGTCGTTCTCTTTATTTGTGCTTGAGGTTTCACCTTTTGTAACAGGAGTGTGATACAATGAGTTGTCAATGCTTGCTTTTATGATACTTAGGGCTCAAAGAATTCACAACATAATCTACTTAAAAAGAGGAGTTTACGGGCCGGCGCTGTAGCTCACTTGGTTAATCCTCTGCCTGCTGCGCCAGCATCCCATATGGGCACTGGGTTCCAGTCCCTGTTGTTCCTCTTCCAGTCCAGCTCTCTGCTGTGGCCCGGGAGTTGCAGTGGAGGATGGCCCGAGTGCTTGGGCCCTGCACCCACATGGGAGACCAGAGGAAGCACCTGGCTCCTGGCTTCAGATCGGTGCAGCACACCGGCTGCAGCGGCCATTTGGGGAGTGAACCAACGGAAGGAAGACCTTTCTCTCTGTCTCTCTCACTGTCTATAACTCTACCTGTCAAATAAATAAATAAATAAAGGCATTTCCACACTGGGGAGTAAAGTATAATAGGAACCAAGAACAGGAGAGGAAATGATCTGAGATGGGTGGGAGTCCAGAGAGTACAAATTGAATATCTAGGTGGAGAAACAATTAATTAAAGCATAAAAGTAAAATAACCACTGTTAACAATTCAGTCTCATAATTGACTTTGTTAAAAATCTCTACACAAATAAATCAAAAGTATTTTTTATTTATGAGCCATGTACTTGCCACACTTAATTTAATACACAGGCACAAACATCTTTGGCAGTGAATTTGGTACTTCAGAGTAAAATGGGAGCACTTAACTTGTTTATGAATAGCTTTCCAATGATACTACTTTGTGTTCAGTTGTGATTCATTTGTCTAATTTGGACTTTGGGTTAGGGAGTGTGCAATCGTGAAACCTTCAGGTTATATAGTATTCAATTAAGTTATGATTGTAAGTATGATACTACCCATATCCATAACCCATAGATACAGTTATATAAATATTTATGTATTTGTTATTATCTTTATACCGTTTTATAAATGTCATTTTATATAGCCATATATAAATGATCACTTATATAATAACTCTACAGGCAGTGCTCCAAACAGTAAGGTAAGGTGAAAACTAAAGTAAAAGAGACAACTGGAGTCAGATTCTGGAGAGTGTGGAGTAAAGAGCATTTGTGGAGTAGAAGTGGTCTCCAAACAAGAGACTTGAACTGATCAAATGTAACTTTCTGAACATTTTTATCCATAAACTCTGTTAGAGCCCACTAAAATAAAATCTTGCAATGTAGTTACTCTTTAAGCTCTGTGCCAGTGCTCAGCATAATTGTTTGTTGGAGTTGCGTAAGAGCAAAAAATGACTGAACGCAGAATGTGCAAAAACAAGGTGCATATTAATCACACCTTCAATATCACTGTGTGGTTCAACCTTTTCTGTGGTCTGTGTATCAAAAATAAATCATGAATGTGTTGTAACTTTGTGAGATTCCTTATCCCTGTTGTGACTTATCTACTTTACTGTTGGCTTCCTAACAATCACTTCAACTCCATTTTAATTTAACATACTTTAAGCAAGGATATGCAGAAGTTAACAAACCTATCAATCTTACAGTAAGCAGACCAACAGTTTCATACTGTAAAATGAGTTTGAAAACTTAAAACTCTGTTACTGAAATGGAAATTTAATGAGATTTTCCATATTGTCAAGTATATAGATACTATGTTTTTTTGTGGATGCAATAACATATATATGATTATATACGATATGTTATTTGATCTAAATTATACACATGCACACACTCATATGCAAAATTTTCTGTATGAGGACTGCAATTTAATTGAAAATTTAAAATCCCAAAACAAATGTAGCAATTTCTTCTTGCATGAGGGAGTCAAGAAGAATATAAAATTGAAAGAAAAATAAAACATAAAACTACCCTTTTTAGATCTTAGAGAAGAAAAACCACAGAGCCACAAAAAATAAAAAAAAAATTAAAAAATTAAAAAAAAAATCTCTATGGTGTGACTCTTAAAATTGCATCAACTTTTTTGTCTGGATAAAACACCCAAACCCAGACCATGACATAGGGAGCAGAACTCAAAAGAAACAGTGATCTAACCAAGTTGAGGGACCAGGAGACAGAGATAAGAGTTTTATGGGGGGAGGATGTGGCCAAAATGTGCTAATTCATCTGCTCTGTTTTCCATGTTTCTGAAGGAAAAAAAAAAACACTTGATTTGCTCTCTATATTACTTTGTGCATGATATGCATTCAATGCTGAGCATTCACTCTTGTCTCACTCAGTCCACATGTGCAAATTACTAAATAAAGAATGACAATTTTGTTAAGCAATAAATTAATTTAATATGGAAACACAGAATCTGCTTCTGATTAAAAAATGAAGGCATTTTAAAACAATTGAAACTGGCATTAAGTTTATTCAACTTCTTAGATCCCTAAAGCTTGTGGATCTAAGAATCCTACTCTCCTCTTTACTCCCTTCCCACAATCATACAATGGGTGTTAAAAGTAGTGGTTTTTCATTTAGTCTGCAAAGATCAGCATCACCTGTAGCATGTGAATTAACTGAGCTCTGAGAAGCCCTATATTGACTTCAGTCATTTTGTTCAGTAATTCTTCAAAAGCAGGCCAGGGGCTCACTTGTGAACATGCTTGCAATACTGATGTCAGTGAGATGGAAAATTTTAGGAAAGGAATTCTATTTCCCTTAGCAAGTTTCCAAGCACTAAACTCTCTTTCAAATAATAAAAGAGGTTAGAGACTAACTTAGGGAATAGATTCAATTTTTCAATGTGGCATTAATAGGGGCAAGGCAAAGAGACATATTGTGCTGAAGGAAAAAAAATGGATAATGGATTTAATAGCTGGAGTTCTAATGGAAAAAACAACATTTTCCATGAGATTGTTGTATTTTTTAAAAAAATGTGGCTACCATTAGAAGTCCATGCATGTACAAAAAAGAGCTTATATGGTGGTATATAAATCATTAAAAAGTTTTCAGCAAAATCAAATAGACAAGTATATCTATTTCCTTCTACATATTATCTTCCTCATCTATTCGCAGTAGTTTCTTACATTCTCAATATCATTATTAGTGATAATTCCTGTATTGAATATTAACTTGTTGTTTTTAGCTTTCTGCTGATTATAACAATGGCATTATAAGAAACGTGAAGCTAATCTGGATGTTAGAATAATTATTTCTGGACTTTTTTTGGTTAGATGTATATGATGAAAATCATTAGATTTAGTGTCTGATAAGTTGACTAATCCATGACCATTTAAATCCATAATGTTTATTGTTTATTCCTATTACATAAGATGTTCATTAATGACCAACTGAAAGTTTCAAAAATCTCATGAAGTTGGTGGGCCCCAAAATAGTACATGCATGATTATAACCCCTAATTTTTCATAGAATGCAGTGATCAAAAGAACATGAAATACCAGAATGATTTATTATTATGTCTTAAATATATTTATTTATTTATTTATTTTGAAAGTCAGAATTACAGAGAAAAATGTTGAGACAAAGGGAGAGATTTTCCACCTGCTGGTTCTCTCTCCAGATGGCCACAACAGCCAAGGCTGGGCCAGGTTCTGGAAGCTTCATCCACTTGGGTGGCAGGAGCTAAAATTCTTAGACCATCTTCTTCTTCTTTTCCCTGGCTATTAGCATGGAGCTGGATTGAAAGTGGAGCAGCTGGGACAGAAACCAGGATCCATATGGGATACCGACATCATCTGTGCCACAACTCCAGCCTCCTACCATATTGATTTAAACTATGAAGTATACATTAAGAAATTAAATAATAAGAATAGGGTGAAAGGTAGAGTTAAATTTCTATTTCTGTCAAAATGCAAAGATAAAAAGGTTGATATTTGAAAATGAATTCAATTTTATCAATGAATAAACACTAATTGGGATTATTATATAAGAAATGAGAAGCAGAGAGAGAGAGGGAGAATAAAAGGGAGTTAGAGACACAGGTGTAGAGACAGATCTTGACAAACAAAAGGGAGACCAAAAAGTAATGTTAAATGACTAATAAGAACTAAGACAGACAATGGAAAATTACAAATTAGCAAATTTTATTCTCTGCCATTTGACACAGTATTTGGTCAGGTACTTGTATCAACTCTGCAGAATGGTCTATCAAATCTTTGCAATGACTTTGCCACAATGTTATTGCTTCTTCCATAGCAATTAAGAAAATCAATGAGAATGTCAATTAAAACAGCTAAGTATGGCAACAACTCAATCATAAGAAATAGGAATGGCAAAGCACCTCAGGTGTGTGCTCTGTCTCAAATCTTAATCAGAGAATGTTACTCTGATTTTAATTTTCCATGGTTAGGATTTATGTCAGTTCACTATCTTTAGATCTCATTAAACATCACTGAAGACCCATACTATGCAAACTATCCACTTTATTTTTAGAGCCTGAGAAAGAAAAGGCAGTTGAACTTACTTAGTTATAGAAGCTTCTTACATTCTAATGGCCCACGTGTTAGGCGTTGTGGTGGAATGAGCAGGCCGTGCCAAGATGGTGCTGGCAAATGAGTGAGATGTGTGCTCAGCTGTACAGAGAATGGCGGCAGGATCCACCTGGCAAAGGAGTCTGCTTAGCAACAGCAGTGATTGGTTACAGCATAGCCCTCCCTCTGACTGGATTGGCTGCCTCGGCTATATATGCACATGTACTTCCTGAAATAAATGAGTGCGGGCTGCTTGCTTCTATCCTGCTTTCCCTGACTCTTGGAGTCTGTGTCATGACTCTGCATCACCATCACCTTACCCCCAACCACCACAGGAGAACCCGAACGAGACAGCAAGGCGTATCCCTTCTGAAACCTTGAAGATGCAGCTGTTGCTTTGGGTATTAGGTTTTTGTTTTTTGTTTTTTTGTTTTTTGTTTTTTTTTGTTTTTTTGAGTGGACAGTGAGAGAGACAGAGAAAGGTCTTCCTTTGCCGTTGGTTCACCCCCTGGCAATGGCTGCTGTGGCTGGCACACTGCGGCTGGTGCACTGCACCGCGCTGATCCGAAGCCAGGAGCCAGGTGCTTCCCTGGTCTCCCATGCGGGTGCAGGGCCCAAGGACTTGAGCCATCCTCCACTGCACTCCCGGGCCACAGCAGAGAGCTGGCCTGGAAGAGGAGCAACCGCGACAGAATCCGGCACCCCTACCGGGACTAGTACCCGGGGTGCTGGCGCCGCTAGGCGGAGGATTAGCCTATTGAGCCATGGCGCTGGCCCTGGGTATCAGTTTAACATAAGTACGTGTCTCTGTGTCAGTACCTCACAGATGGGGCCGGCACTGTGGCACAATGGGTTAAGCCGGCTGTGGTGCTGGCATCCCTGGTGAGTGCTCTGGTCGCTCCACTTCCTATTCAGCTTCCTGCCATGTGCCTGGGAAGGCAGAGGAAGATAGCCCAAGAAACTGGGCCTCTGCCACCCACATGAGAGATCCAGATAGAGTTCTGGGCTCAAGAGCATGGCGCAGCCCTGGCCTTTGGTACCATTTGAGGAGTGAACCAGTGGATGGAAGACCTCTTTTCTCTCTTTTTCTCCAAGTCACTCTGCCTTTTAAATAAGTAAATCTTTTTAAAAATGAAAATATCATCTTGTAAAATACAAAAATTAGGAAATCTGTATTTTTAGAATCCTCCCTGATGTTCTAGTCCTTGCCCAAACAAAACTCTTTAAGTTGCATTTTGAGGAGCAAATGCACTTGGAATATTAAATGAATTATTGAGATTTTTAAAAAAGGTTTATTTATTTATTTAAAAGAGTTACAGTGAGAGATAGACAGAGATAGAGAAAGAGAGAGAGAAAAGAGTTCTTCCATCTGCCAGTTTACTCCCCAAATGGTCTCAAAGACCAGGACTCGACCAGGCTGAAGGCCAGAAGGCAGGAGCTTCATCCAGCTCTCCGCGTGAGTACAGGGGACCCAGCACTTGGGCCATCCTCTGCTGCTTTCCCAAACCCATTAGTAGGGAGATGGATGGAAAGTGGAACAGCTGGGATTTGAATCAGCATCCAAATGGGCTGCTGGCACTCCAGGTGGTGGCTTAACCTGCTGTGCCACAGTATCAGCCCAAATATTTGAATTTTAACCAAAACTTTGGAGTGGAAACAGGAAATCTATAAGAAATGTGATGGGGCCGGCGCCGTGGCTAAACAGGCTAATCCTCCACCTTGCGAGGCTGGCACACCAGGTTCTAGTCCCTGTCGGGGCTCCGGATTCTGTTCCGGTTGCCCCTCTTCCAGGCCAGCTCTCTGCTATAGCCCGGGAGTGCAGTGGAGGATGGCCCAAGTGCTTGGGCCCTGCACCCCATGAGAGACCAGGAGAAGCACCTGGCTTCTGCCTTCGGATCAGCGCGGTACGCCGGCCACAGCGTGCAGGCAGCGGCAGCCATTGGAGGGTGAACCAACGGCAAAGGAAGACCTTTCTCTGTCTCTCTCTCACTGTCCACTCTGCCTGTCAAAAATTAAAAAAAAGAAAAAGAAAAGAAATGTGATGATAATTTGAATATTAGAATAATTTATGGGGCTTTGGTGCAGCGGGTAAAGACCCGGCTGCTGCACTTCCAATCTATCTCTCTGCTATGGCCTGGGAGGGCAGTGGAAGATGGCCCAGGTCCTTGGGCCCCTGCATCTGCGTGGGAGGCCTCTGCACCTGGAGGAGGCTCCTGGCTCCTGGCTTCAGATCAGTGCAGCTCCAGCCATTGTGGCCAATTAGGGAGTAAACAGTGGAGGGAAGACCTCTCTCTCTCTCTTTCTCTCTCTCTGCCTCTGCCTCTCCTTCTCTCTGTGTGTAACTGATTTTCAAGTAAAATAAATAAATCTTTTAAAAAAATAATTTGTGTTATTTTATTGTGAGGGTGAAGATGATGAAAATTATCAGGTTGAGAGTGTGAGTGTGACCAATTGACTAACAAAGTTACACTTCAGTACAGAATTTTCTTTTGTTTTATAAAAGATTTGTTTATTTGAATGTGAGATTCACAGGGAGAGAGAAGGAGAGAGCGAGAGAGCGCTCCCATCTGCTGGTTCATTCTCCAAATAGCTGCAATGACCAGGGCTGGGCCAAACCAAAGCCAAGAGTCAGGAGCTTCTTCTAGTTCTCTCATGTTGGTAGTAGGGGCTCAAGAATATGGGCCATCTTCTACTGCACTTAGCAGGGAGCTGTATCAGAAGTGGAGCAGCCAGGACACAAACTGGCACTCAAATGGGACACCAGTGTAGCAGATGGCAGCTTTACCCTTAGTACATAATTTTCTTTACTGTTTTTGCTTGTTATGTAAGCTATTCATAAGACATCAATCAACTAAGAGATTCTTTAATGACTAAATGTATAAGGATAAATTTTCTTTTACCCTTAAATTTCATGCATACCCTTAAGTTTCAGACATTTTTTGGTACATATAGATGTTGGGGCAGGCACTGTGGCACAGAAAATTAAGCCACTGTTTGGGATGCCTACATCCCATAATGGGAGCACCAGTTCAAGTTTTGCCGCTCACCTTCTGATGCAGCCTCCTAGTAATGCAACCTAGAAATGCAGCAGCAAAGGACAACTCAAGCACCTGGGTATGTGATACCATGTGGGAGACCTGGATTGAGTTTTGGGCTCCGGGTTTCAACCTGGCCTATTCTTGGCTGTTGCAGGCATTTGGGGAATGAACCAGTGAATGGAAGATCAACCTTTGTTTCTTTCTCTCTCTTTGATACTCTGCCTTTTCAAATAATAAATTAAAAACACTTTTTTTTTAAAGAATAAATCTGTAATCACTTGTCATCAATGTTCTCTTGTTGCTTTAGATGAGAATGTTACTTGGATATAGATTTCTATTACATGTGTTTATTTTATTAGTCTCAATTTCAGATATGGATGTATATAAACCTTCTGGCTAATTAAAAAAGTTGGCCCTTGGAGAACTGAAACTAGTAGAATAAAATTAATATGAAGTAAAATAAATTCAGGTAGCATTACTGATTGGAGAATAGGAAGAACCAACTCAATGTTGAGATGGAAGAAAGCTGTCAGCCATTATTCTGATGGCCTCCTGTGAGTTTCATATAAGGAATATAGGGAACTGAGGCAGTATCTAAAAAATAGTAAAAGCTATTATTCCCACCTAGTATAGACCAACTGTGCCAGCTATCTGCTATTCCCCAAGCCAAGCCTTAGCCAGTCCACATAGAAGAAACTCAGTGAATATTTTCACATACTGCCCTGACAACACAGAGTTGTACTAGTACTGGCCTTATAGCATCTCATTCTTCATAGGACATTCACTGTGGTCTACTCAGTAGTCGTTTTATTCTAGTCTTGTGTGCTTGCCTGGGTTGTCAATCTTTCTTTCAAGCATAGTTCCTAAGTGTCAGGAATTCCCTTGTCAACTGCCTGAATATAACATTTTCAATGCAAATCAGTCCAACCTCATCCCAGCTCTGGATACAAAACTGCTCCCTTCCATTAGCGATTTCTCTTTCACACACCCACCTACATAATGCCAAGAGACTCTGAAGACGATTCTATTTTTTTGAAAGATTTATTTATTTAAGTGATGAGATCAGGGGTGGGGAGGACAGAGACACAGAACAGAAAGATCTTCCTTCCGTTGGTTCATGTCCCAAATGCCTACAATAAAGAGGGCTAGGCCAGGCTGAAGCCAGAAACCTGACATTCTATCTGGGTTTCCCATGCGGGTCATGGGGACCCAAGAACTTGAATCATCATCTGCGGCCTCCCAGATTGTGCACTAACAGGAAGCTGGATCAGAGTGGATGAGCTGGGACTCAAACAGGCACTCTGATGTGCTAAGTGGCATCCCAGGCAGGGGCTTAATTTGCTGTACCACAATACTTATACCACTCAATTTTTTTCTTTTGTTTTTCATTCTTCAAAGTAGATGAACTTCTGTTTATTTTGGTTTACTTTTATGCACAGCTTCAAAAAACATTCTTTCCAAGTGAAATGAATGAGAATTACCACAGGGCACCCATGCAATTATGTGATTTTGTTATAACCTACTTAGGTCAGCAGCTTCCTAACTACATGTTCAAATACCCTGTTGGACTTAATAATTAAGAATGGTAGGAAGAGTTGTATAATCTTCCACATATTCATTTGCAAAAGTGAAGTATGTTTGAAAAGATTTAGAAGGCTAAATAATTAGGAGCTAGAAAGGCTGGTAAAAATATTATGAATAAATAAATCAATAAATAAATGCTCACCTTTTAAAACAGAATGCACACTACTGATTTGAGGAGAATCAGAGAGGAAAAGTGAGATTGACAGTGCATAACTATAAAAAAGACAGTATATTTTCCTTGACAAAGATCTTTGGAAACTGTGTTTTATGAGTTCACTGCATATTTTGGACATCTGTTCTATGTGGCAAACCAAGTTAGCCCACTTAATGCCATAGCATGCTTTAATAAAGGAAAAGTGACATCAATCAGCTTTTTAAAAACAAGTTTAAAGAATGCATGACATTAAGATTTTCCTGTACTTCATCACTATCTTTTAAGATAGATCAATTATGGATACTAGTTTTACCCTCAAATTTCTGGATTAGGATACACACATTTTGTGTCATATTTCTTTTTTCTTTTTTAAAATTTTATTTGTTTATTTTTACTTTATTTGGAAAGCTGAAAGACAGAGAGAGAGAGACAGAGATCTTCCATTGACTGGTTCACTCCCCAAATGTCCCCAACAGCTAGGGGTGGTCTGGAGGCAAAATCTGGAGCCAGGAGCTCCATCTGGGTCTCCCATGTGATTGGCAGGGACCCAAGTACTTGAAGCACCATCTACTACATCCCAGGGCAGCCATTAACAGGAGGCTGAATTAGAAGCAGAGGAGCCAGGACTCAAACCAGGCATTCTAGACATGGGATGCAGGTATTCCAAACAGCTTCTTAACCGCTTCACACCTCATGTCACATTCCTATGAAGGTAATATTACAAACAATGGTCTATAGACTGTGTATCAAATTAGTCTGCTGCAGATGGAATAATCATCAAATAAAAATCCCATTCTTTTTCTGAATGGATTGGTAAAAAGAGAGGTTCTGAAGAATTGCTTGAAAAGGCTGCCACTGGAAGTAATTCATGATAAACCACCACAATACAGCAAAATCTTTTTTCACCCCAATTCAAATGACAAAGTACACCTTGGCTTCTGGTATAAAGGTAAATTATTTTATTCAATTTCCATTTTAGATTGCTACATATTCCTTAATGCTTTGGAACTCACATATTTTAATAAGAATAGTCACATTATCATTGACTATCAGAAAAGTTAGAGTATATCATTTGCATTCCTAAATAAAAATTGCATGGAATATTTCTAAGATGACCACACAATAGTCTAGATAACTGGCTTTTTTCTATTAGTGCATTTTTTTTTTTTTTTTGCCAGTAGCCACGGTGTGAAGTTGTAGACTTTTGGAGAAACATCATCATACTTAAAGGAGAAGGAAAGAATGTAAGTGTATAGAGTTCATGATCTTTGAAAAAGTATAAAAACAACTTTGAAGTAAAGAATTAATATAGAAATTATATGAAGAAATGACTGACCTACAAGTTTCAGAAGTTTCCTCTGAACAATTTTTTTCTTTTCTCTATTTTTCTGCTTATATGTACATCTGAATGAATATCTCTATATGCGAATATGTAAAATCTAGTCAAACTACAAAACTGTTGCTAGCTAGATGTGCCTTTGAGATAAAAATGAAGGAGAAAATGGTTACTGTACTATCAGCAGAATATTCCCCTTTTCAATTCTATCTTTCCCACCTAATTTATCAGCAGTTACTTAAAACAAATATAATACTTGAACATGGACTTGTTTCTACAATAATCTTTCTATCTCAGAAAAATCAAACTTTTGGATTATAGATTTGTTTTAAATTGTCTCTTATAAGATAATTTAAAATATGGGAAATGTTGGTAGAATTGTGATTGGTGAGTAATTCATAGAACTCAGTTATGTTCATTGCTGCATACATAAGTCCAGATTGACAGAGCTAGAATAAATAAATGATTTTACACTAATAGCATGAACTAATGGCAAACTAAATAGAATTATGGGTCAAAATGCCTGTGGCTTTGAGCTGTAGATGTAACAGCTTTGAGCTGTAGATATGACTTTGGGTATGTCAATTGCCCTCTCTGTGTACCATCCTGTTATCTGTGAAATGAGGAGATTGTGCTATTTCTAAAAGCGCACTTCTTTTTTTTTAAACTTTTATTTAGTAAATATAAATTTCCAAAGTACAGTTTATGGATTACAATGGCTTTCCCCCCATAACTTCCCTCCCACCTGCAACCCTCCCATCTCCTGCTCCCTCTCCCATTCCATTCAAATCAAGATTCCTTTTCAATTCTCTTTATATACAGAAGATCAATTTAGTATATATTAAGTAAAGATTTCATCAGTTTGCACCCACACAGAACATAAAGTGTAAAATACTGTTTGAGTACTAGTTATAGCATTAATTCACATTGAACAACACATTAAGGACAGAGATCCTATTTGAGGAGTAACTACACAGTGACTCCTGTTGTTGACTTAACAATTTGACACTTTTATTTATGGCATCAGTAATCTCCCTAGGCTCTAGTCATGAATTGCCAAGGCTATGGAAGCCTTTTGAGTTCGCCAACTTCGATCTTATTTAGACAAGGTCATAGTCAAAGTGGAAGTTCTCTCTTCCCTTCAGAGAAAGGTACCTCCTTCTTTGATGGCCTATTCTTTCTACTGGGATCTCACTCACAGAGATCTTTCATTTCGTTTTTTTTTTTTTTTTTTTTTTTTGCCAGAGTGTCTTGGCTTTCCATGGCTAAAATACTCTCATGGGCTCTTCAGCCAGATCTGAATGCCTTAAGGGCTGATTCTGAGGCCAGAGTGCTGTTTAGGACATCTGCCATTCTATGAGTCTGCTGTGTATCCCACTTTCCATGTTGGATCGTTCTCTCCCTTTTTTATTCTATCAGTTAGGATTAGCAGACACTAGTCTTGTTTGTGTGATCCCTTTGACTCTTAGACCTATCAGAGTCATCAATTGTGAACTGAAATTGATCACTTGGACTAGTGAGATGGCATTGGTACATGCCACCTTGATGGGATTGTATTGGAATCCCCTGGCAAGTTTCTAACTCCACCATTTGGGGCAAGTCCGATTGAGCATGTCCCCAACTGTACATCTCCTCCCTCTCTTATTCCCACTCTTATATTTAACAGGGATCACTTTCAGTTAAATTTAAACACCTAGGAATAATTGTGTGTTAATTACAGAGTTCAACCAATAGTATTAAGTAGAACAAAAAAAATACTAAAAGAGATAAAGTATTAAATTGTATATCAACAGTCAGGACAAGGGCTGATCAAGTCATTGTTTCTCATAGTGTCCATTTCAGTAAGTGTACTTTTATAAGTTAACTTAATCTGTTCGAGAAAAGGCTTACCTTTGCTTAGTTTGGAGGGCAGGACAGAGAGAGAGAGAGAGAGAGAGAGAGAGAGAGAGAGGAAGGAAGGAAGGAAGGAAGGAAGGAAGGAAGGAAGGAAGGAAGGATTTGCCATCCACTGGTTCACTTGTTCAATTTCCAAATGCCTATAATCACTGGGGCTGGGCTGGGCTGGGCTAAAGTTGGTAGCTGAGAACTCAGTCCAGGTCTCCCACATGGTTGGTAGGAATATAAACACTTGAGCTCTCACTTGCTGCTTCCCAGGGTGCATAAGCAGCAAGCTAAAATCAAGAGATGGAGCTGGGACACAAACTCAGGTACGCAGTTACAGAATGTAGAAGTCTTAACCTTAAGGCCAAAACCTGCATCCAAATGACCTAATTTTAAGCAAACTTTTAGTCACATACCTGCATTTTGGCTTTATTTCTTTCAGTTATATTTATATTATACGCAATCAATAAATTGTTTGAATTTCTAGGGCCATTCATAACTGGCAGTTCTATAACATTTGCATTTTGGAAGTAATTTAACAAGCTGTAAATAATGCCCTGAAACTGAAAATGTCAAGAATGTGTAAAACATAATAACTAGTCTGTCACTCATTTTTCTTTGCAGAAAAAGTTTATTCCAAAACATTTTTCTGTTCAGAATACTACCATAGCTTATTAATGTAATTTGCAAAAGCATTTGGGGATGTACATATTGATTTGAAATGAAATACTTCAATTTGGCACAAAGCAAAATTAAACCCTAGTCCTTTACTCATTGCATCAAGAACTTTCTAAAAATTGCATCTTTGAATCTAAGTGAAAATCATGTCCAAATATGACACACACTAATGTGAGAAGTTAAAATGACTGAATTGACATAATTCTGGTTGAGTCATGTTTTCACTGCCATTCTACAAACAAGCTTTTCTTGCTAATAGAACAGCTTGACAATTCTCAGAAACCCAGACTACTTGAGTGAAAATTCAATAAGTACGTTAAGAATACCAAATGGTAACCAGACCTTGGGGAAGCTATAGCATTGAAACACAACCTTTTTTTTTTTGACAGTAGTGTAGCTCTTGTGGTCTTTTTCAAAATCTGTCAAAAAGATGATAACTGGATATAAGAGTTTAAGTCTGATTCTTAAACCAAATAATCAAACAGCATGTTTGGCATTTCTGCTTTTTGTCATTTAGAAAAAGAAAAATCCGGGTTTTGAAAGAGCAAAAATGTTAAAAATCAAATTATTTTTTGTATACTGGCAGAAGCACTTTCCAACTTTTTCTGAATAAGCAACCAGATAATGAAGGCATCCTCACTGATGTCAGTAGAATCCGACAGCAGAGACATCCCCAAAGAAATGATGTTGAACAATCGTGTCATCTGAAGTGAAAGGGGAATCATCAACCTCCATTTGCTTCAATGGTGATTTTAGTTTCAGTCTCTCAACATCAATAACACCGTCACCCTCTGCATTTGTTATATTAGATACTCAAGTAAAACTAAGGACATTGATGCCTAGAGTCTCATCACTTTTAAGTTACAAGAGATTGCAGTTAGAAATTTACAAATAAAAAGGAAAATTGAAAAATATAGTAATATTACATTTGGGATTGTTAAAAGTTATTTTAAATTCATTTTCATCTATTTGAAAGGCAGAGCCATGGGCCAGCATTTTGGCTAAGTGGGTTAAGCTGTTGCCTGCAACACCAGCATCCTATATGGGTACTTACCTGTTCATGTCCTGGCTGCTCTACTTCTGATCCTGTTCCCTGCTAATGTGCTTAGAAAAGCAGTGGGAAAAATCTTTAGTGCTTGGGCCCCTGCCACCCATGTGGGAGACCCAGGTGAAACTTTTAGCTCCTGGTTTCCACATTGCCCAGTCCTGGCCATGGTAGCCATTTGGGGAGTTAAACAGTAGATGGGAGATCCCTCTCCATGACTTCCCTCCATCCCCTCTATGTAACTTAGTCTTTCAAAATAATAAATATATCTTAAAACATAAGGAAGGAAGGAAGGAAGGGAGGGAGGGAGGGAGGAAGGAAGGAAGGAAGGAAGGAAGGAAGGAAGGACGAGAGAGAGAGAGAGAGAGAGAGAGAGAGAGAGAGAGAGAGAGAAAAGAAAAAGACCAATCAGTGAGGCAGTATTACCAACAGACTGAATGGACCTGAAATAACAGTGTTCTTAGGAACCTAGGCTGTTCTCTAACACTAATGTAAAACAAAGAGAGAAAGAAAAAGAGTGAGAGAAATCTCCCAACTACTGCTTAAGTCCCTGAGTGCTTGCAACAGCCAGTGAAGAACCAGAAGCCTAGAAATCTATCCAGATCACACTCATAGGTGGCAGGAATCAAGCACTTGAGTAATAATCTGTTACGTCCCAAGATGCATTATCAGGAAGCTGGATGAGAAGTGGAGGTACCAGAACTTGAACCAGAACTTTCATATAAGATACAGGTGTTGTAACAAGCAACTTAACTGGCTGTACTACAACTCCTGTCCCTGGAATTATTTTTGATTAGCTACATATTAAAACATAATTCATAATTAATGAATAATCAAAATTAGACCCCAGTGTTTGAAGCTACCTTAAAGGTTATCTAAATTTTAAATTCTACTATTTCTGTATTAGAGAGTATTTAAATACAGAAAATGTTGTCATTAAATTGATAGTATCCTAATTATTTTAATGATTAATAACACCAACAAATAATAATATGACAAAAAACACCAACAATAGTAGGTAATTTTTATTACATGCCTTCTATTTCCCATACACTGTACTTAGTACTTTGTGTGCATTTTTCATTCGACTTTCTTTTTTTTTTTTTACTAATTTTATTTTTATTTATTTTTACTTTATGTTAAAGGCAGAGAAACAGAGAGAGGCCTCCCATCTACTGTTCACCTTTCGTCCCCCTTCCCCGCTCCCCCTTGAATACCTGTAACATCAGGGCTCGGCCAGGCTAAAGCTGGGAGCCGAGAACTCCATCCAGGTCTTCCACATGGGTGGCAGGGGCTGTCCCCAGGGTGCAAGTGCAGGAAAACGGATGGCAGCTGCCATGACTCAAACCTCGCACTCTGATTCGGGGCACAGGCTCCCCAAGCAGCATGTTAACAGTTGCACTGACTGTCCACCCCTCCCCGGTGTCCTTTACCAACCTCGGGCAATGGGGAATGTGGGGACAGCATGGTCCCCAAGTGCAGAGTCCCTGGGTCCAATTCATGCTCTGCCATTTGTTGTGCATCTTCAGACAAATTCTATACCTCATTCAACTTTCAAAACGCTTATGTAGATGAACTATTAATTATCTACATTTAGGGGCCAGCATTGTGAGACTTCAAACAAACAAATAAATACATAAATCATTTAAAAAAATCTAAAGTTTACAGTGAGGAGACTGAGACTTAGAATGGTTTTTTGAGTTTCTCATTGTACAGAGGCAGTAAATGGCAGTCAAAGGTGACTGAATCATTGCATACCTGGATTTATTTAAGGATCTTTTTGGTAGGGGTTTGATTTCATCATCTAAATTAATAATTATCAAAAGAAGTATTTGTAACTTTCCTGCTTATATTATGTAAGGGATTCAAAATGGCAAACCTACTGGGAAAAAAAACTCACTGTTGGCCTGATAGAAAACTTATATCAATGAATTCAATAATGCAAATAAAATCACCAAAGACCTTACCTGATTCCAACTGTGTCATCATTCATCAGATCTATAGTTATTATTCTGAAGATGTATGTCACCAAAAGTGAGTAAGTGAGGGTGTGACAAATCTTAGCTGAATGGGTTAGCATGTGGAAATCAAGGCAGGAAAAGGAGTTCTGATATGGGGATTTGTGTGAGGATAAAAGAGTGGAATTGCTGAAAGAAAGCTGAGAGAAGGAGAGAGAGAATCTTCTAATGAATAACTTAACTTCCTGTTATGTTTAGGACTGACACTATGTATTTTCCCTTTAGTCTCTATTTTGCTCATTTCTATAGTATGCAAATAAAAAAAATTTAAAAAACACATGCATATATATAATGTTTAAGAGACAAAGAATAATAATTGTCTAAAAATTAAACAAATAAGATAAATACTGAAAACATCAGAACTGGATTAAAAGGAAGATTAGTGTGGAAATTATTCAATGTTTTCTAAGTTGTGAAACACCATCAGAAATGTAAGAGCATGAAGAAAAAATGTATTCCCTAGAAAGTCATTTCAATGAAAGTTCCTTAAGAATATTACAGTTGGGATGCTTAGGGTGAATTGTGTTTTTCTATAACCTTATGTCATTTTAAACTATCTTCTGAGAAAATTGATCATTTCTGTTTTTACAAATCTTTTAAAACACATTTAGTACTAAATGTGTATGTCCTGCCTAGAGTTTGAAGAACTCTGAAATCCTGCCCTGTACCAGAACCTAGAAGAAGGCTTTTCCCAGTATTCCTTATCACTTCCAATAGGCACACCCAAAGATTTTTAATGTCTCACATATGCACAGTAGGAAGCAGGCAGAGAAATAAGTAGAGCACTGAAAACACTGTATAAATAGTATGTAGCCATTATGAGACATGTTTTACTTAAAAATGCCTGTAAACATTTGCAGACACAGGAAATGACCCTGTACACATTTATTTACTGGTATGGTGGACAGGAAAGGCAAACAGAAATAAGTTAGTAGATGATTAACAGTCAAGGTAACAGTGTACTAGGGGACTTCAAAGAGTTCATAGAAAAATAAAATTAAGACATGTTTATTTTGGAGCAAAAAATTTAAATCTATGCATGAGTTTTTCATAATATGTATTCTTCATGAATTTTTTGAAGACACTCCTATGCCCACATGGACTTCAAAATTTCTGCACCAAAATAAGCTTATCTATTAATTTTACTTTCCATAAACTTCTTGACATCCTCTAGTAGTACAGACTTAGCCCAGAATCAGAACAGAGACAATCCCCAGAGCCATAACTGACTGAAGGTTTCATCAGTTTTAATAAAAATTAAGCAGTTGACATCTGAGTGGTTGATCAGTTCCACCATTCATGTATACCTATATGTCTGTCTTTTGCATACAAATTGTTCTTAATAGCTACATTCAAACTGACATGGAGAGTGTTGTGTGTTGCAATTACATTTTTCATTAAGGACCTGAGTTAAAAACAGAATATATTTGTATTTAAGTGATGGAATATTCAGATACTCAAAAAATCATTCAAAATACCCTTAGAGTGGAAGGTGTTTGGTGTAGTGGTTGAGTTGCTCTTTGGGATATCGGCATCTTGTAACACAGTGCTTTGGTTTGAGTTCTAGGCACTCAAGATTTCAGCTCTTCTGAATGTGCTCCATGGAAGTAGGCAGATGATAGCTCAACTCCGTGAGTCCCTGCCACCCACGTGGGAGACCTGGATTGAGTCTATGACTCTTGGCTTTAGCTCAAGCTACTGTGTGCATTTGGGGAGTGAACTACCAGATGAGAGATCCCTCTGCCCATCTCTCTCTGACTTTTAAGTAAAATAAAAATAAATAAGAATAAAATAAAGTGATGTTTGAACCACACCCCAAAAATGCCATTCAATGTGATATAAAATGAAAAAAGAATTTGGAGTCATTTTGTGATGTCTGAAAATATTAAATATGTCTAACAAAAATACTAAAAGATATTGTGATAATGTTAATGTTTGGATGGTGTTACTATGAATATTTTCTTTCAATATATTTTTCAGTTTTTAGAAGAGAATTTATGGTTTAATACTTCGGAAACTAGCAAAAAGAAGTTTCTACGTATGAGAGCACGAGTTTACGTTGTTAAAAGCATGTGTACCGGACATGCTGTTTTTGTTCCCATTGTAAAGCCCAGTGTGGGAAGCCAGGCCAACAGCACCATCTGCAGAACAGTGACAAAATGTAAATGATCTGTTTCATTTAGTGTGCTCTTAGTCCTTGATTTAGAAAACAACAGCAATATCAAACAGTGTTGTGATGCTTAACTGTAATGTGTGTTGGTGGTTCTTATGTTGCAGGAAAAAGGAAAGAGATGATGGAGTGACTTCTACAAAATTCCTCTTATCCTGTCTTCCACTGCTCTCTCTATGCATTCCTGCTTTCAAATCTTAATGACATTTACATGTGTATTTGCTAAATAATACATGTAAATTTACATTTGCAACTGATAGAGGCAATAATTTATTTAAGATATTGATTGTGTTTATAAAAACAATGAGGTGGGGCCAGTGCTGTGGCACAGTGGGTAAAGCTGTGGATTTGAATCCCATTTGCTCCACTTCTCATCCAGCTCCCTGCTAATGCGCCTGGGAGCAGTGAAAGATGGCTCAGGTACTTGGGCCCCTCTACTCAGGTGGGAGACCTGGAAGAAGCTCTTGGCTTCTGATTTTGGCCTGGCTCAACTCTGGCATTTGTGGAAATTTGAGGAGTGAACCAGCAGATGGGAGAACTCTCTCTCTCTCCTCTCTCTCTCTCCCTGTGCCTCTGCCTCTCTGTAACTCTGCTTTTTAAATAAATAAAATAAATGTTTAAAAACAAACAAATAAAAAACCTGATGAGGTATTATGTGAATTCAAGGTAATTTGTCTCTCTCTGTCTTTCCCTCTCTCTTGGCCACTTTGCCTTTCAAATAAATAAAATAAATCTTAAAAGAAAATCTGCTTTCTACTCTCAAGCCTATTCAGCCCAATTTTGTCCTTTTCTAAGTGTACCCTTCAACAATCCTTCACAGTGATTTCTTTCCCTCTACCCTGTAGATGCCTTAAGGTGTGACTGTCAGTCTCTCCAGACTCCTCAGAAATGATATAGTTGTTTTTCCCATCTTTTTAGCCCTTCATGTTGATTTGCAGTTCTCCTGACTATACCACATCTCTTTTGTGCTGCAGCAGTCCCTGCTTCTTAATCTCTGCTCCTCATGGTTGAGAGAACAGGCACCACTCTCTGCTCCCACGGTCAGTCGGTGACTGCGCTGTGTCTCACACACCTCACCTCTGTGGATGTTTATGCCATCTGTGTAACACATGTCCTCAGAGCTGTCTTACCCTTTGTCTTCACATGAGCTTATTCAGAGACTTCAGAGCAAGACCTGTCTTCTTCCTCCACTCTAAGCCTTCCCAACAACTTCTGTGATTTTAATGTCTTAGTGTCTAATAACCGTGTTTCTCCTACCATTTATATTCCAGTGAATTTTCTCAACACCTTCAGTCATTCATCGACACAGACATAACTAAGACCTTGTTACCACTTAGAATGGCTCATCTGTGACATCTTTCACCCATACATCTATGTTTCTATAAATACATTTTTATACTTCTTTTTGTTTTTAGTTTCTTGGTCCCAATAAAGATGTTTATGAATCTACGTTTTTAATTCTTATGGTTTTAATTCTTAATTTATAAATCTTGCAGTCTTTTTAAAAACACATATTTTGGTAAAGTAAAAGTTATTCAATTAGTTGTGGGGTTTTAGCCCAGTGCTTAAGACTCCTGTGTCCCACACTGGAGTACCTGGGCTCAATACCTGGCTCCAATTCCTGACTCCAGTTTGGTGCCAATGCGGACTCTTGAAGGCAGCAGTGATTGCTCAAATAATCAGATTCCTGCCACCCACATGGGAGACCTGTGTGGAGCCCTTGCCCCTAGATTTGGTTCAGCTCACTCAAGGCTACTGCAGGCAGTTGGAGAGTGAACCATTGGATGGTGCTCTTTCCCTTTCTTTTTCTCTCTGTCTCAAATGAATAAGTTTTTATTTTTATTTTTATTTTTTTTAACTTTTATTTAATGAATATAAATTTCCAGTGTACAGCTTATGGATTACAATGGCTTCCCCCCCCCATAACTTCCCTCCCACCCGCAACCCTCCCCTCTCCCGCTCCCTCTCCCCTTCCATTTGCATCAAGATTCATTTTCAATTCTCTTTATATACAGAAGATCAATTTAGTATAAAGATTTCAACAGTTTGCACCCACATAGAAACACAAAGTGAAACATACTGTTTGAGTACTAGTTATAGCATCAAATCACAATGTACAGCACATTAAGGACAGAGATCCCACATGAGGAGCAAGTGCACAGTGGCTCCTGTTGTTGACCCAACAAATTGACACTCTAGTTTATGGTGCCAGTAACCACCCTAGGCTGTCGTCATGAGTTGCCAAGGCTATGGAAGCCTTCCAAGTTTGCCGACTCTGATCATATTTAGACAAGGTCATAAAAGACAGAGTGAGGATAGTAACCAATGATCCTAAGAGTGGCATTTACCAGGTTTGAACAATTATACAGCATTAAGTGGGGAAGAGGACCACCAGTACACACAGGTTGGGAGTAGAGCCATTGGTGGTAGAGTAGAGGTTATGATTACAAAGGAATGAGGCCCAAGTGCACTAGACAGGGCCTAGAACAAAGGACAGAGTCATTATTAGAGGAGCTAAGAAAGGTGCTGTCTAAGCTACAATTAAGTTTTCTGATTGAGAGGCAAATAGAACCTGATAGAAGGGACTTGATAATAATCTGGTGGGCTTTAGGCCTTGTAAGTTAAGAGGCCCAGACCTATCTATCTCTTCACATGGGGTATATCCTAAGGGAGGTGTGAACCTCCTAGGGGAAGGCACTCTGTTGACTTTCATTACTTGGCTGGCCTGGGAGGAGAGCTGGCCAGGTAAAGGCAGGTGGCATCTCTAACAAGATATTTACAGTTCTGCCTGCAATGTTGCTGACCCTACTTGACCATCCCCTCAGCTGCAGTGGTCACTTTGGAAGTTGGGCTGAGTGAAGGGCTTTTCAGCTTAGAGCCAATAAGATCTGTGGCTCTGACCTGGGCATCCTTCGACTCCAGGGCAGGTCCATTTCCAGTGATCCAACTCTTGGCAGAGCTGCCAGGGCTCTTCACAAGCTGACTTCTGCTGAAGCCCAGGCTTACCACATTGAAAGCCACTGCAGTGGACTGGCCTGTTGGGTCTCCTTGAGGGCAGATCACTGTACAGATCAGCCATTAATAGGCCTGCCACCCATTGCTTCTGATGCCGAGCTTTCTTTTCCTCCTGGCTTGTGTTAAAGCAGACCAGAGGATGCAAGTCAAGGGAGTGCCCGTGTCCCATCTCTAATCTTCGGTGGCCTGAACTACAAGTCTATAGTCACAGGCATGTTCTGTAGTAGTTTTTCTAAGGTAGACAATGCCCATGAGGAAAATTATATTCTCACTTTAAAACTTTCTTTCCCTTTGGTCTGAAAGGGAGGTTTTTTCTACTTACTGTATACTTGGCTGATGGCGAAGAGAATCTAGCTATGAGATTATTATTTGAGTTCTTATTTTGGCTATGCTATTACAGAAAAATGTTAGCCATCTCTTGTATAAGGTCTAAAGATTAAATTGTGCGTCCTACAGATTCCTTCATAATAGAATTAGTTTCCTACCTTGAAGAGAATAGAGAAATGAAAGAACAAGTTGGGCTTAGAATAGAGAAATGAGGGAGCAAGTCCTAGATCGCTTGCTGACAATAGCAATATCACATGAATACTTAGCAAACAGTTTCAACCATTAGATAACAACTTAAGAAAACATTTACCAGAAGGTCCAATGCCTTCTATAAATTTTAAGAATCATGTATTTGAAAACACCTCTTAAATAATCTAACAAGGTGTAGTTTGTTTAGCCAGTAAACTTAAGCACAACCATCTAAAATGTTTTTAGTTTCTTTCTACCAACAAGTCTAAAACATATGATACACAGATTCAGGTCACACAAATTAAAATGTATCTTTGATTGATTTTAGCAGCTTAAATTTATGGACAATCTTATCTATAAGCCATTTAAAATAAAACTCTTAATAAAATTTCCCCATGTGGACATACAATATGTACACACATATAATATAGCATAATAGACCAATATAGCAATTTTAATAATAGCTTTTAAAATCTTTAACTCTTTTTGTAGATTGCCAATTGATTTGAATTGCTTTTTCTTTTTAGAAACCTCAGTTAACCATACTTTCTCTCAGTTGGTACTGTTAATACATTATTGGCTTCATCTGTTTACAGAGCCATCCCAAAGTACTGAATACAATAAAAGTGGCTGGAAAAAGTCCATAGGAACCTATAGGAGGACAGCTAAACACAGAACCAACAACGCTTTAGTTTTATGAGCAGCAGATCATATATAACTGTGGATGACAAAAGACTTTAAGTCGCCATGTTTAAAATTATAAACTCATCAACCAACAAGAGGCACTTGCTTACTTCACAGTATTTTTGAAAGCACCTGTAGGATTTTACAGGTATTTAACCCTTTAGGCCTCTGGGGCTTTCTCATTAAGATAACTATCATGTCTAGTAACACAAGATCATTAGACTTTTTAATTCTCAAACATTTGTATTAATAGCATTTTCCATTATAGAAACTTAAAGTCTGGTAACAGACATCAAGAGAACATAATAGATTACTTTAACACATTGCTTTAACAGAGCATCAGAGTTTAATTCTATGTCAAAGAGAAGTTGAGCTTCCTGTGATCTTTTGCTGTGAGGTTTCCTTCCTTTACCTTCTTTCATATTGGTGACCATGTTTCTGTGTTTCTGTGTGTAACACATCTTTAAGCATCTTTTGCAGGGCAGGATGAGTGGCAACAAATTCTTTCAGTTTCTGTTTGCTATGAAAAGTCTTAATTTCACCTTCATTCACAAATGAGAGCTTTGCAGGATATAGTATTCTGGGCTGGCAGTTTTTCTCTCTTAGTACCTGGGCTATGTCTCGCCATTCCCTTCTAGCTTGTAGGGTTTCTGATGAGAAGTCTGCTGTGAGTCTAATTGGAGAGCCTCTAAGAGTGATCTGACGTTTCTCTCTTGCACCTTTTAGGATCTTTTCTTTATGTTTCACTGTGGTGAGTTTGATTACAACATGTCGTGGTGAGGATCTCTTTTGGTCATGTTTATTAGGGGTTCTATAAGCTTCCTGTACTAAGATGCCTCTGTCCTTCTCCAAACCTGGGAAATTTTCTGCTAGTATCTCACTGAAAATGCCTTCTAATCCTTTCTCCTTCTCCATGCCTTCAGGAACTCCTAGAACCCGAATGTTGGGTTTTTTAATAGTATCCTGTAGATTCCCGACAATATTTTTTAGATTTCTAATTTCTTCTTCTTTTCTTTGGTTTGCCTGTTTCCTTTCCTGTTCTCTGTCTTCTAAGTCTGATATTCTCTCTTCTGCTTCGCCCATTCTGTTTTTAAGGCTCTCTAATGTGTTTGTCATTTGATCTATTGAACTCTTCATTTCATTATGATTTCTAGTCACTATCAGAGTTTCTTGTTGCAGTAGTTGTTTCATTTCATTTTGATTCCTCCTTAATATTTCACTTTCACGAGAGAGATTTTCTATCTTGTCCATGAAGGATTTCTGTAGTTCAAGAATTTGTTTTTGAGAACTTCTTAATGTTCTTATCAATTTTTTGAGATCCGCTTCTTGCATTTCTTCGATCTCATCATCTTCATAATCTTGAATTGGGGTGTCTTTTTCATTTGGGGGCGTCATAGTTTCTTCCTTGTTCTTGTTAGCTTGGTTTCTGCGTTTGTTGTTTGGCATGTTGGAGATATTTGGTTTCTTCACTGTGGTGTTTTTTCTTGTTACACTATGGCTCTATATTAAATGGACTGTCTGCTTTCAGTGGAGCCTTAGAGGCTTGAGATGAGTGTGGACTGAGAGCTGTGTTTGGTTCCTCAGGGTTGAGGGTGTGTCAAGGATGACACTCCCAGGTTAGGTGTGGTAAATCTCTCTTTCTTTTTTTGATTTAAAAGGGAAGTAATTCCGCACAGCTGAACGTAATTGGAGGTAGTTAGCAGGCAAATGATATACCCACAGGAGCCAGAGATTGGAAGCTCTTTCCCAAGGACCACACAGGGAATCTGTGCTGCCCTCAGTGTGGGCTCCAATTCTCCTGCAGTCTCCCACTGGGTTGCCAAGTTAGATGCTAATCTCCTGTTATTTCACCCCTCCCCACAGAGTCAGGTTTTTCTGCTAGGCTCAGGGCTGGTGCTGACCTGAGGTCGCCCTGCTTATGACGTATGTCCAAAATGGCGCCTGCTCTGTCTTGCTCGCCTTTGAGAGGTGAGCGGAGAGAGAGAAACTTGTGTCCGTATCAGTCACTTTTTAAATTTTTTTTCTCTCTCTTCTAGTTAGCCTGGTGAACTTTTCCCCACGGAGTTTCAAGCCTCGTTCCCTCTAGCCTCCTCTTTCCGCTTGCCTGCTGGTATCTCGGGCTATGGAGATTCGGCTCACCTCGCGTTCCAGCGCTGGTGCGTTGAGTCTGCCGCTGGTGTCCCGAACTTGGGCTCCCACGCTCTCCACGCAGGTCCACTGTGAATCACTAGTTCCGGAAGAGTTTCCTCTGCTGTTTTATCCCCTACTCTTCCTTGACTCTACAGTATCTCCACTTATATTAAACTTTCTCTCCCCCCAGACTAAGTGTGCTTCCTGCCTATTCCGCCATCTTGCCACCTCCCCCCTCAAATGAATAAGTTTTTAAATTTAAAAATGACTCCGATTAGTGTCTTATAGCTTTGAACTTTTCTTTTCATAATAGTGGCATTTCTTTTGCAAGTCATTGTATGAACATTTTATTTTGTATACTTTTTGTTAAAGCTGAACAATATAATCGAGATTCTGGGGTCTGTGCTGTGGCTCAGCGGGTTAACACCTGGGCTTGAAGCGCCACCATCCCATATGGGCGCCGGTTCTAGTCCCAGCTACTCATCTTCCAATCCAGCTCTCTGCTATGGCCTGGAAAGCAGTAGAAGATGGCCCAAGTCCTTGGGCCCCTGCACCCAGGTGGGAGACCTGGAAGAAGTTCCTGGCTCCTGGCTTCGGATCGGCGCAGCTCTGGCCAGTGTGGCCATCTGGGGAGTGAACCAGTGGATGGAAGACCTGTCTCTCTGTCTCTACCTCTCTCTGTAACTCTGTCTTTCAAATAAATAAAAAATAAATCTTTTAAAAAAACAGTTAAGTAATCACAACATAAAGTTTACTAATTTCTTCCATAGGATATATTATACTGTATTTTTCCAATTTTGTACAACTGTCATGATGATCTCTAAAACTTTACCATTATAAAATACTAAGCATGTCCTTTTTCAGACTCAAAAATATATAGAGGAATAGAAATGTCAAAATTGACTCTCTATATTTGTACATTGACTTAGTGTACTTAGCACTTGTATTATTTTATAATCTCAAAATTCAAAAGAGGTACACTGGGGTCTGCTTTTGTATCCCTAACATCAAACTTAAAAATGTCATTGCTGTTCAAAATAAATATTTATGACTATTTTTTTTAAAAAATTGCAATTTGTAGCAAGCTCTTCACTTATATCATGATTAGTTCTTTCAACAATCAGAAAGGACCTCAGGTCCAAAGGGAGGATATGCAAGATATAAATTTCTCAAAGCCACAGGTTAGTGACCTTCTCATTATAAGCAGAACTCATGATTGTAGAACACGTAATTCAAAGCTGATCTACAGTTTTTGAATTAATTGGTTTTTTGATTTTTCTCTTGAAGTAATGACATCTACACTTTTATATTGTGTAACTTGCTAGTCATGTAATCCTCTCATTTAAAACTTTAAATTCAGGGGCTGGAGCTATGCCATGGCAGGTTAAGCTGTGGCCTGAGCCCCCAGCATCCCATTTGGAGTGCCAGTTCCAGTCCTGGCTGCTCCAATTCCTATTCAGCTTCCTGCTAATGTGCTTGGGCAAACAGTGGACGATGACTCATGTACTTGGGTCTCTGACACCCACATGTTAGACCTGGATAGAGTTCTAGGCTCCTTGCTTAGGCTTAGCCCATCCCTAGCTGTTGTGGCCATTTGGGAAGTAAATTAGCAGATGGAAGATTTCTCTCTCTTACTCCCTGTGTAAGTCTGCCTTTAAATGCATTTTTAAAAAGATTAAAAACTTTAAATACAATTTCTCATCATATAATTATAACTCAGCTAAATGCTGATTATTCCCAATCATTTCCTGGTTGTCAATCATTCTCCCGCCTTCCCCCTCCCACTGTCTACCCCTACATTACTTAAACCTTTCTGTGAGGTTTAGGCTGAGAGCATGAGAAGGAGACTTTTCCATACGGAATATTGTCTTCTTTTAATCTAGTTGTGCTAAGGAGGAGTTTGTGTCAGGTGTTTTGTTAATTACTGTTTTTTTTTCCTTTGAAGTAGGACTTGATTACTAACTTGGTTAAGTTAATGGTTAAATGTTTGCTCAGGATTACTATATCTACTTAAATAAATTTAGAAATTTATACTTTTCTAGATAATTTTCATGTTATTTAAAATCAGTTGACATTATACATTTCAATATTTTCTTATTGGAAATCTCTACTTTTATAGTTATTTCACTTTTACTATTTCTAATATATTTTGTTTTCTTTTTTCTTGCATAAACTTGCCAACCATTTGTATATTTCATTAAAAATTAAAAACCAAGAACTAGCTTTAGAATTGGATAATTTTTTTCTTAATCTTACATTTTATTTATGTCTTTTATTTTATTTCTTTTTTATACTTTCTTGTATTATTCTCTCATTTTTCTAACTTCATGAATAGGATGCTTTAGCTAGTAATTTTCAATCTCTTGCTAACTTTAATATAAATATTTCAGCCTATAAATTTTTAATTTTAGCTATGCACACCTGCAGTTAACACATTGTGATATCATCTTACAGTTGTAAATAATTTTTACCTATTCACAGCAAAGTTTTCAATGCATACAGATTCAGAATTAGTTTCATATTTATGGAGATTGTTTTGCATTAGTGTTAGAGAACAGCCTAGGTTCCTAAGAACACTGTTCTTTCAGGTCCATTCAGTCTGTTGGTAATACTGCCTCACCGATTGGTCTTTTTCTTTCCCTTCTCTCTCTCTCTCTCTCTCTCTGTCTCTCTCTGTGTGTGTGTGTGTATGTATGTATGTATGTATGTACATGTACTGAAATATTGGTGAATTTTTGTATAAATTCTGTTTTTTTCTGTGCTTCCCCCAATGTGGGAATTGGCAATGGTTTGAAAAGGAGTATAATACTTTGTATAGTTATTGTGATACTTAATGTGTTTGGATTCTTTCATTAGTTACCCTTATATTTTTTCATCCTACATTTATTGAATTTTAAAATAAATACCTCTATCATTATGCTGAACAATACAAAGCCACACAACAATTGATGTCCAAACAATTGCCTGCTGATTTCCATCTTTCATTTTATTGTTTTCCAGTACTTTAGTTCTACTTTGTTTTTTATCCCTGCTTAAACAATTATTATTATTATTATTCCTGTCTATGAGGTCAGTATTTAGTTAGAGTTACCAACATGCTTTCTTAAAGATTCAATTTCTTCCCTAACAAAATTCATTCTTAATATTTCTTTCAATCAGTGTCATGAAAATTATATTCCCTCAGGCGCTGCCTGAAAATGTCTTTATTTTCCCATTTTTTCTTTAATAATCATTTAACTGGATATTGCACCCTAGGTTGAGAGTTTTTACCTCAGCATTTGAAATATTAATTTGTCTTCTGGCATTTTTTATTTATAAGAATTATGCTCTCATCTAAATTTTCATGAGTCTTAGGTATAAGATTGGACTTTTCTTCCAGCTGCATTTGTTTTAGGATTATGGTGCTTCTAAGGTAGAAGTCACTATTTTGAAATTAGCTTTATTCTGTATATTCTTTATAGTCTCACTTTGAGAGTACCTCTTATTTACTGTTTATATTCTATATATTCTCACTTTTGCAATGCCTATGTTATTTACTCTTTCTTTAAAGATGTAACTCACTTTTTTTTTTAAATTCACTTCACCAATGCATAGAACCTACATTCTAGTTCTAAGAGTCTACTTGCTATTAATAGTTAAATTTGCATTTCCTTACCAACTTATATGTGATTATTTATGCTGTAGTTGGTATTTATAGTACATCTTTAAACATTTAAAATTTTTTATTAGAGAGAGGCTGCACACACTCCCATATGCTGTTCACTCCCCAAATGCCCATAGCACATCTACATATGATTTTTGTCTTTAAAGATTTATTTATTTTTTTGAAAGAGTTACAGTGAGAGAGAGAGAAGGAGAGAGTAAGAGAGGGAGAGAGGGAGGGAGGGAGAGGTCTTCCATCCCCTGTTTCACTCCCCAAATGATCACAAAAGCCTGAGCTGGGCTGATCTGAAGCCAGGAGCCTGGAGCTTCTTCTGGGACTTCTACATGGGTGCAGGGGCCCAAGGACTTGGGTACATTAGCAGGGAGCTGGATAGGAAGTGGATCAGCAGGCGTCTTCTACATATGTTTTAAATACAAAAAAGCAATGCTATAGCTTTTGCTTTAAATAATTTTTGCAATAATTTCCCTTCATTCCTAAAGATTTAAGTTTCATTCCAGAAACATTTTCCTTCAGCTTTTTACAGCATTGTTGGAGATAAGTTTTCTTCTTCTTCTATTTTTTTTTTTTTTTTTGCTAAAGAGATTTTCCTCCATCTGATCATTTAAGGATGTTTTATTTTATATTAAATTCTGGGTTAGATTTTTTTCTCTCATTACCATTTTTAAGTTCACTTAGTTTTTCTTTTTGTTTGCTTGTTTGAAAAAGGGAGAGAGAGATAGTCACAGAGAGAAAGAGAGATATATCTTACACTCCAAAGGCCTGCAACAGTCTGTTTTCTTTGTGCAATCTTTCACTTTTCTTTGGCTGCTTTCAAGGTTTTTCTTCACCTTGGGTTATCAGCAGTTTGACTACGGTTTGCCTAGATCTGGTTTCTTTACTTTTAGGGATACCTTGATGTTTTGAAATTTGTCCAATTATGTTTTTCACCTAATTTTAGACATTTCTTACCATGATTTTTTCAAATTTTTATTCTCTCTCTCTTTCTCTTCTTTCTGAAATTCTCACAACATATATTTTAGGTCTTTTGGTGTTGTGCCACAGTCCTTGAGGTTTATCTTTTTTTTAAAATGTCTGTTTTTATTCCCCAGTCCACGCCAACATTGTTCAGTTTAGATAATTTCTATCGATTCATCTTCAGATTTACTGGCTTTTTGCTCTGTCACCTCTATTCTGCTGTTAAGCCCAGCCCATGAATTTTTGAATGCTTCTCTATTGTGTTTTGTAGCTTTAAATGCTCAGTTTTGTTCTTGTGTAAGTTTCCTAGGGAAGTTATAACAAATTACTTCTGATTGAGTTGCCTAAAAAAGAAGAAAGTTATTTTGTTTCCAGTTTTCTAGGCTATGTCTGAACTCAAGGGGTTGGCAGAGCTGTGCTTTCTCCAAAAGCTCTGGGGAAGAATCTTTCCTCTCCTCTCTGAGCTCCTTGGCTTGTGGCAGCGTAACTTCGCTTTCCACCTCCATGTTTCCCTCGTCACTTGTGTCTCTGTGTCTTACTACAATGCTGATTACATTTACAGTCTGCTCTCATCTTCATTACATCTGCACAAAGCTTATTTCCAAATGAGGTCATATTCACAAATATCAGTGGTTAGGATTTTGACTTTTTTGTGGGAGCACACATCCACAAGGTTTTCTATATTTTCTTTCTTCTGCTGATAATTTGGTATCTTCCTTTAATAATAATAATAAAAAAGAAATGCTTGCCTTTGTCGTATTAAACATAGTTGGGATAGCTGTTGTAAATCTTTTCTCTCATTCCAAGACATAAGTCATCCAACAGTTGCCTCTGGATCATCTTTTTCTCTGGAGATGAATCATAGTCTCTGATTCTTGGTAGAGTGAGCAGTTTTAGATTGTATTCTTACCTCCGAAGAATGTGATGGTTTTGATCTAGCATGTAGTTAATATGGTGAGACTGAAAGATTTCCATCTGTTATTTGTTGCAGCCTAGAGATACTTGCAGGTTGCAGGTTGAGTGGCCCCCCTCCCCCGCCCCTTAGCTAGGCAGGTGCATTCTGCTTCTGAAATGTTGGAATCAGTGGTCAGGCAGAACTTGGACAGAGTTCATACACAGAACTGGGGCTTCCCTTTCTTGAATCCCTCTTGTCTAAATTCTGTGCTCATTGTCTGGCTTCTTGACTAGCCGGTCTTCTTTCTTTCTCACACCAGATAGATGGCAGGTTTTCTATAGGACTGTGTCACCTTGTGCAGGCTGTACCCTCAGCCTGAAGCCAAGCCAAAGCCACAAAGTCAGAACATTCACTCCTGATAGTTTACATCGCCAATTTTTTGGTCTCATTCAAAATAAGCCTGATTTTGTTTATGCTTCAAACACATAAGTTAGTTGTTTTATGATATTTTGCCTGGAGTTTATCAAAATAAAAAGCTGTAGGAAGGTCAGTTCACTAATAACTTACTGTACTATACAAAAAATTGAAACTTAAGATCTATTAGCTATATCTAGTACCTCTGCAATCTAGCTTTGATATTGCAAATTTTTGTTCATGTTTCTTTTTATATTTCTATAGTGCATTCTGAGTAAACTTATGGAACCTATCTTCTAATCTATCAAGTATCTATTCAAGTTATAAGTTCAGTTGAGATTTCTGCAATGTGTTAAGTTGAGCTAACATGAGTGATATTTGCTTTCCAAACATAGACCTTCTGATTATATATCTTAATTTGCAAGAAAACAAATAGCTCAACATTGTAAAGTTTGCTTTGGGTGGCATGGATATTTTGTGAAGAGAGTTGTTGAAAATCAGACTCTACTTTCGCTAAAAATGGGTTCATTTCCTTTTCTCTAAATTCACTAAAGTTTTAGAAACTATATTTTGCCTTTTATTATTTGATTGATAATATTTTAGTCCTTATTTTTAGAGTGGAATTATTTTTTCACTTTCTACTTAGTTTGCAGATAATAAATAAGAAATTATAAAAGAAATTAATGAAGGAGATAATCTTTTTGGAGGAAAATAAGTGAGTCACCTATTTTCTGTTTTACTTTATTTATTTTATCCTCTTTGGTGATATTCTTTTTTATTGTTTTGTTTTGTTTTGTTACTGAGAGGATTTGTTTTATTTTTCCGGTGCTCTATTCTTGATTTCCTACATCCATAGTCATATCCAAAACAGTGTAAGATGGCATCATTTGTCTTTCTGTATTGTTTTTCAAGAATCGTTATTGTCTTACTAATTATACTGTCTGTCACATTTGCATTGACTAGTTGCATTGACACAGTTGCGTTTACTGCAGATATAACTCCATTTCCTGTATCCCCGACCAAACACCAGTTCCAGCCAGTTGTCTGCCTCTGCCCATATAAATCACTTCATAAATTAGAGTCAGCATTCCTCACAGAACATAGATTCATTTTTAAGACAGTCAAAATGAATCATAAAGAAGAGCCAGGAAGTTAACACTGTAGCCCAATTTTCATTTAGTTATCTCCATTATTATACTTTCAAGCTTCAAATTCATAATCAAAATATTGTAAAATTGTATCTATCTTAATTGCTTTTTTTCTTTCTCTGATCTCATCTCACTATGCTATTGTACCATCAGGTGTTTTTCTCTTGATTTTCAGGATTTTCGTGCTTTAATTTTTTGCTTACCTTCATTTATGACTTTTAGTTTTCTTTATAGGATACTCTGGCAAATAAAAATATGTGTTTCTAATATTTTTGGTGTTAAAAGAAGACAGATTCTGGATTCTGTAGCATATTATCAAATATTTCAACTATCACATTATTTATTCTTTTAATATTTATTAATTCATTTAACATTCATAGAGTGCCTATAGTGAGCTAAGTATTTGATAATGACAAATGTTATGTTTTCTTCCCTCAAACACACAGTCAAATGATGGAGACAAATATTGATATATCTGAGATAAGTGCTGAAAACAAGGTATACACATGGGATTGCCAGCTAGAAATCTAGTGCAAACCTAAATCTGTCAGTTGTTCATGTTACACAAGTTATCACTTCATACAGCTGCTCAAATTCTTTGTGTCTTTATTGGCTAGAAATTATGTAAATTATGTTTCTCTGTTTTTCTGAAATGTAAGGATGATTGTTTCTCGTATAAATTTTTCAGTGTGTCCAAGCATTGTAAACAGCATAAAAGGTGAAAAGTGGGAATGTCACATGTCACAGTGTATCAGGGTAATGAGATGTCTAACATAGACTCATAGACACACAGCCTGAAAAGCACTTCTTCATATTCATGATCTTGATAATTTCACATTCATAATGTAGCATAAGGAAAGAAAACTATTTCTTTCAGTAGAATCATGGGTCAACGCAAGGTAAGCCATTATTCTATAAAAACATGGTTCAGAAATAACCTAATTAGATCTTATAACCACATTTCTAAGGGCTACTGTTCTGTTATTATGTGTAAAATATAGGAACACTTCCCAATAAAGCAAAAATGAGGAAAACTGATATGAAACCTACAGGAGTAAGCTAACAATTTTCCAGACAACGGAGTTATATATTTTGCATTATTGTTCTGAAGACATATACGCTTTGATTACTTGGGACTGCATTTTTTTCCCTTCCTAGCAAAGCTGCAGATTTAATTTTATCGGTATGAGAAATATGAAGCTAGGGAATTTAATAATTGTTTCACTAGGTAAGGGATGAAGTAAATTCCATTGCCTTTCGTTTGATTACAATCTTCCCTGCTGGTTTAATTAAAAACATCCATGTGAGGAGGAAGAAACACGGCCGAGAATCTAATTGTTTTATTGTAGTGGATGTAGAGTAGGAACAATGAAACCAAAAGGCTTATAGTTGTACAACTTAAATGTTTCATGTAAATCTAAAATGCAGACACAGGTCAGCTACAGCCAAATGTCAGTAGACTAGATTCAAGATGCACTGCCGGCAGGAAAGATGACATTTATCAGTCATCCATACATCAGTAACTAAAACAATTTTAGGGTTGTCTAGACAGGCATGTGTTATTTCTTAAATTTAAATCTTTAGAAGAAGGACAACAGCAGGCATGGCATCTATATTTAGTTTCATAAGAAATGAGAAAAAAAGCATAGGAAAAATTTAAGAAACATTGCAAGGATATACATGCAGAAGAGTTTCACTGCTGATATTACATATTGGGAGCAATTGCATGACTGAATAAGCTTGCTCATTTACCATGACACAGGCTTCAAAAATTATCCTAAACACTTGTTCACATGATTTAATTTTCTTATTTGTAACTAATTTGCCATCTACAGTGGGAAGGAAAAGGAATCTTTGCTAGGATTTTTGTAAGTTTTTGTTCTTTTAAAAACTGTTGCTAGGTTAGAGAATTATGTTTAGAAGCTAGCTTTGAAATTTATGGAATTAGGCAGAAGGAAATTAAATGTGCTACTATTATGAAAATAGCATTCAGCACTTTTCCAAAAACAAGACCAGCAAAGGAATGTAAGAAATAGAAAATATATATGATATTGGATAGTAGAGCTATAAGTTAACTTTTAATCCTGTAAGAGGAAATAAAATTGGATAGAAAATTTCATTTAAATTATCTTTTAAACTATCAATAACAAAATGCCATTTAGGCAAGTTCATCTATAAAATAGCAGCTAATATATTACAAAGTTCCCAGATGGAAAGATTGACAAAATGTCATTTTTAGAAATCAAAACATAAACAAAAGATAATAAAATAAACAAATATTGAAAGTAGAATCAAAATAATTCTGAACACACTTACTATTGGACTATTTTGGAACTTGATTCCTTGCTCTTCTCCTATTATCTTATTTCATCATTAACATGCAATAGTTTTTAGTGGTATAATTTTTATATTGCTGAATGATTTTTCTCTTGTATTAGTATAATTTTCTAGATATGTGCTATCTAGTTCATAAGTCTTCATCCATGGCTACCATAAGGAATCTATACATTGTTCACTATTTAAATTCATTTAAACAAATTACTTTTTTCCTTTTTCTATTATGCTTAATTTATGATGCTTAAATCATCCTGTGCATGGTTCCAACAATTTTTTTTGAAACTACCCATGATCTTGGTTTTCTAGCAATGATTTACTTGAAAGCACTTTTTGTGTGTGTTGAGAAATCATGGTATTTTAATACCATCTATTCTTTGACTCTCCAGGAAGTGCATTTTTTACCCTCCTCCAAACACACACCCCACATATACATCTTCGTGATGAACATTATTGTGCTAAATATATTACATGGTGCAGATTACTTCAGTCCACTGCTTCTAGATCTTATAGCTGTAAATCACAGCTTTTAAATATTTATAACATTCCCATGAACACTTAAAGGGAGAAAGCCAAAATAAAATTTTTCATTTGCTCCTAGAGTAAAAGTGCTTATGCTGGCTAAAAAAATTACTACAGTTTTCTGTAAGAACTTGAACTATATCCAATCACCTCTACCTAACCCTGGGTATTCAATGTATCTGTCTTTGTGTCAGTTTTTCCATCAGTAGGATCCAAATAATTGTCAATTGGCAGATCTTTACTAAAACCCAAGGCTCTCTTTTCATCTTTTATTTTATCTGGAATTCTCTTTGACCTCAACAATAATAATCAAGAACTGAATTTTCTTTTGATAAAATTTTAAGAGGCATAATTTACCTGATTGTTCAAAAAATTAAATAAATCAATCCTAAATGCCATTGAAAATCCATGCTTTTCTGAGATAAACTGGAATGCACAGTTCAGATGTATCAAAGTTAGCTTTTTCACTGCTCAGTGAAAAACATCTTGCCAGCAGAGAGGCAAGAACCATGTTGTACCACTTAGAGGAAGAATTATCCGGCCTTAGATAAAAATTGAAAACAGGGTTACCCTAGAAATTCTTAGGACTCTCAAGACACCGTAAGCCAATTTGGGGCTCATTTCCCACTTTTTTTTTTTTTTTTTTTTTTTATGGCAAGCCTACTTTGCTGATTTTTATTCCAGGGAATTTTTGAGGTTTTTACTTTTTACACTTGCTCTGCCACCAATATCCACTAGGTGGAGATATAATTATATTTTTTTCTTGGGATTAGGACAACTTGAGCTTTTATGACGCTGAATGAAGGGAATATTCATCTTCACAATTTGAACATATACCTTCTAATTACTATTTTTAAATTGCCCTGATGTCAATCTATATTTCCCTGAATATTATTTTATATCAGTTTGCATTTCCTTTTTTTGTTTCAGTGTAGACTATTGGCAGCATTGGTTTCATGTTATAATTTCCTTCCATACATGGGAATATACAATTGAATGAGTATTCTCAATTGCAGAGTATAGTTAAATATAATCCCCAGCATTATGTAGAGATGCTTGGAGACTAAGCGCAGGTTGTTGGCAGGGATTTAATTGGAGGGGATAGAGAAGAGGTTAGAGATTTCCCTTTTCTCTCTAAGCCAGGTAAGAAGGCTCCACTCAGCTCTACAGCTGCCAGGAAGCAAAGGATATGAAAGCAACTGAAGTGGTTTCCAGATCCTAAAAGATTCCTTCTTCATAAAACTCACTCTTTGCTCTCCTTTTCTTCTCCTCTCTTCTTTTTTATCTTTTCCCCTTTCTTTTCACTTCTCTTTCAGAAGTCTGTCTTGTTGTCTGTTGTTCTTATCTATCTTTCATTGATCATCTGTCTACCATCTGTAAATCTAGGGGAAATGCACAGACATACATGTTCTATTGGATTTGTTATACTGCAATTTCTGGTCCCATATGCATAACATATAACATATAAACATACACAGTTGAAAACTTAATTTTAAAAAAAGCAAGCAATAGAAAGTACCCACTTTTAAGCAGACTCCTCGTTTATTCCTATTTTCCTGTGGGAGCATGGCTTAAAGAACGCAGTTGGCTAATTACATATTTATGGAAGCCAAGCATTGTCTTTCTCTTTCCTACTCTTGAAGAGGACACAATGTTTCCCATGACTCTTATTTTTAACTGCTGTCTTACAAACCAGGGACTTTACTCTTTAGTGGATGAAAAACAGAATAGGCAATATATATATAGGCTTACAGTAACTGTCTTAAATCTAAGGGCGGCAAAATTTCAAGAGCTAGTTTAATGTGAAGTTCTGAGTTACCAAATAACGAACATCTGACGTACAACATCTCTCCTTCTTTTCCCAAGAAACACAATCCTGATGTTCAAGGCTAAGTAAAATAAACAGGGATCTTTCTGACAATACTACTTCTCATTTTTGAGACATGCCAATGAGGTAGATTTGTAAATTACAATGCTCATAGCAAGGATGCGTCTTTCTTTTTTAAAATGTTTCTCATTTTTAAAGATGATTCTTAAACAAATAAGCAAACAAATGCAAAGAAAACTCTGGGTTGCTTTGCACTGATAAATTGTTTAGGTCTGCTGAGTACATTTGATCATATGAAAGCAAACCCAGTGTTTTTGAGTTTTGAGGAAAGATTATTCTCCTATTCTTTGTGGTTGTCTGAGTCTGTGGTCCTTTAATTCTACATAACCACACTTTCGGTGACTTCAGCCATATTCCAGGCAGCCTGTTTTTATTATTATTATATTATTATTGTTATTATTTTAAATAGCATTTTGCATACAAGCTTGGAAAGTAAATGCATTATTCTCAGTGAAACACAACCTTTTCCAATTTGGGTTTTTGACCAATCCACGTTGTTAAAATCAGCGGTCTAATTACCCTTAGATTCTAAAAGCTTTATAAGCCTAAAGAATTTAAGGCAAGTTAAAGTTTCTCAAAATTTCCAATTGCTTCCAGTTGGTACCATTATTGCAAAGATAATGTTTGATAATTTCAGACTTTTCATTTAGTTACTCCTTGGAATAGAGACAAATGTTACTGATTATAAAAAATGTTACATTCTGCAACCAAACAAAATAAATCACAAAAAGTAAAAAAGACAGAGTTTGCCTTCACTCTCCCATAAGGAAATAACAACAGACTAGTGCTGTTTTAAACGGCAGATGCATAGGCTTAATAATAAGCATTTCTTTTCTAAATATTCCCTCACTTTGTGGACAATCCTGCAAGACACGCATACAATCAAAAAAAGAAAACAAGGAGGGAATGCATTTTTGCTTACAATTTTCATGCGCAGAAATCTCTTTTAAATGCTAATGCTGACTATTTTACTGATGTTGATAGTAATGCTGCTGTCACTGACACTGGTTCCAACATTGCAGTTGCTACCACATTCATATCCCTTATAGGTGATAGGGAGTGAAGCTTTCATGTACCATAGAGACAAAAAGATGTTAATGAACACTTTTGTTTATTTGAAAGCAAGACACACACACACACACACAGAGAGGGCTCCCATTCACTGGTTCACTTTCCAAAAACCCACAATGATCACAGATTGCCTGAATGGGAGCCAGGATTCGTCCTGGTCGCCCACATGGGTGGCAGGGACCCAATTACTTGAGCCAATACTGCTGCCTTCAGGGTCTGCATTGATAAGAATGCTGGAGTCAGGAGCCAGAGTTGGGAATCAAACTCCGCCACTCTGATGTGGGATGCAGGAATCTTGATCATTAGGCCACGTTCTCTCTCCCCAGGATGAACTTTCAGATGCCCTCTTCTCATTCTTCCTCTCCTCTCCATGCTAACCTCCCATCTCACGCAGCACCTATCCTCAGTCTCTGTCTGTCTTGACTTCTCTGTCTTCCTCTCTATCTCCATTTTTTTCATGTTATATTTAAAACCATGGGAATAATAAAAAAGTTTCATTAATAAATTTTCCCTCTGGGAGGGACTACAATAACCAAGCTTAGTGTAATTATTATTATTATGTTACTTTTTTGTCATTCAACATCTTTTATGAGCTATGTAGTTTACATTCAAAGTCTGATTATAAACTGAACTATATGAATCTAAATGACATTACTTACTAATGTGACTTGATAAAGTTATTTAACCTGTTCCTCCATTTCACTTGTAAATTAAAGAAACTGTATGTGTGTGTGTGTGTGTGCATGCGCGCATACCTGGTTTTAGTATTGATTGATTAATGCATACTATTAATGTACACTGTCCTTATAAAAATGTCTAAAACTCAAATGTAAAATGTTACTCCCTTTTTGTTATTATTAGGAATATATGGAGTCTCCTAAAGTTTAAGCATTTTATTTTGGTCTGGTTGGTTTATTTTCAAATATTCCTAAATAGTACTTGATACTCTACTTTTATATTAGGATTTTTGTGACAAATGAGGCTTTTTTTCTCCTGAAAAGCTGTGGCTAAAAGAGATAATGTGACTCCCAACATATTAAGTCTTAGTGCTTATTATGGAAGCCAGCATGTGGCACCTCACCACTTCTCCACTAAATACTTTATCTAAAACTCACTGTGCAATAAAAATGATGCCTGTCTGTACTCACAATTGAGAAATAACAATGTTATTATAATAATTACTATTTTTATGGAGTGACTTTGAGTTTACAAATATTCTCACTGTGTTTTATTTGAACCCCAAAATAAATGTCTAAAGAAGGCATCATTCATCTCAGAGGGAACAGACAGGCCACAGAGGCTCAGAAACTATATAACTCACTTAGCATGATAGTGGAACTGTATCTGGGAGGCAGGTTATCCATTTCCTGGGCCCCCACTCCTAAATAGCTCATTAGGACTTCAATGAACCTTTAAGTTTTCTAGCCTAAATCATTATTTATGCAATGAGAAGATGGAGGACAGAGATGAGGACCTGGACAATGGAACACAGACACAGAATTAGATTACAACTCTCTTCTAAGTTGTTGATATTTTGCTTATTTCCAATACCCAGTAGTCAGAATTTTAAATAGTTCTCCTGCAAAGTTTGAGAATGCCTGAAATTTTAAAATGTATAACATTACAATATTTATAATAATGATAATTATACAATTGACCTCTGATTATGAGAAAAGGAAATGGTTTTCATAGGTTTCCCTAATAAAAAAGAAAAAGCTGGGGCAGGCATTGTGGCCCAGTTGGTTAAGCAGCCACTTGGGACATCACATCCTGCTATTCATATGGGAGACCCAGATCAAATTCCTGTCTAATAAAAAGCTAATATGCACATTTGTAAAGTGTGCCAGTGGTTGGAAGTCTCTCTCTCTCTTCTATATTCTGCTTTTCAGATTCTGACTCATCTCCTTGCTAATATGCCTGGGAAAGCAGCAGAGGATGGCCGAAATGCTCAGGCCCCTGCACAAATGTGAGAGACCCAGAGAAAGCTCCCAGTTCCTGGTTTCAGATCAGCTGTTGTAGCCATTTGGGGACTGAACCAGCAGAGGGAAGTTTCTCTCTCTCTCTCTCTCTCTCTCTCCCCCTCTCTTTTTCTCTTTCTCTTCTCTCTCTCTGTAACTTTTTCAAATAAATAAATAAATCTTAAAAAAGAGAGAGAGATTTCTCACATAAGATCCTAAATAAAATCTGCACAGAGGAATAGCAAATGATGGTAGCATTGTCTCACAACAGTAGTACCCTTAATTGTGTACCTCTTTCAGAACCAGTCACTGTGATTATAAAGTAAATTGAATGTATGTTATTGCAAAAATTTAAAAAGAAGGAAGCATGAGGGATTGGATGGAGGTAGGGAGGGAAATAGGATTATCTTCTTAGAATTAAATCTATGAAATACATGAAATCTGTTCTATTTATATTAATAAAAATAAAAAATTTTAAAAAGCCTTGTATTCCACCTTATATGGGGACCAAATTTTTTCTTTTTTCACTGAAACCCAAGTTAAATGTAGGTTTAAAACAAAACAACAACGGGGATTCTAAGAAGGCAAAACTTCCTTGAATAGTGAACGCAAGCAATAATTCTCTAGGAACATGCATTTGCTCCCTACTAGGAAATAGGAATTAATTTCTAGACTCCTTGTACATGAGTGGAGTAGACTACCATTTTCACAATAACATTTTCCTGTGAATGACAAATGTGTATGGGTAGCATTGAATTTGAAGGGATTACAATTAATCTGATGTTTCATTTAACAGCAGCTTTGGAGATACAAATTGTCAAGTAAATACATAAAGTCCAGAAGAATGAGCCTAGCCTTCCCAGACTGAATCAAATATGCTTTTTGAAAACTTTAATTTCTTTCAGTTACGCAGTCACTTATTCATTTTTCCCATTAATACATTAATCAAACAAACATTAAATTTAATAAATATATAGCCCTGTCTTAAGTGCAGATGAGGAGGAACAAACAAAAAAGTTATATCCTGTCCTTTTAAATTTACAAGGGAATTGGGTATTAATACAAATAATTACATTACCTAATTGAGATCAGTAAAGGTCATAAGAGTTCATTATAAATAAGTTGTACTGGTGATGCTAAGAAACAGAAGTGTGTTCTCATGGAACGAATAATTAGAAAACAGTTTGTGCGGGAGGAGGATTCTAGTAACTAAAAAGAGTGGTGTGATGGCAAGGTCACTAAAATACAAGGAGACAAAATGAAGGTTATGTGAATGGCTGGCAAATAGATGGTAGTGAGAATTATGAGGTCATTTCTTTTGGCTGGAGTGTAGAATCATGTAGTAGCATGGAAAGAAAAGTTTACAAAGAAGGTATTTGGACCCTTTTAAAAATTAATTAATTTTATTTTATTTGAAAGGCAGAGTGAAAGCGAGAGTGAGTTTATTCTCCCACTTGCAGTTTCTCTCTCCCAAATGCCCATAACAGCCAGGGCAGGGTCAGACCAAAGCCAGAAGCCCAGAACTCAATTTGGGTCTTGCACATGGGAGGCAGAGACCCAAATACTTGAGCCATCACCCACTGCTTTCCAGGGTGTGCGTTAGCAGGAAGCCTGATCGGGGAGAATCGAGACTTAAACCTGGGCACTCTTACACGGGATGGAATATTCTAAGCGATGTCTTAACTTCTGCACCAAAAATTCTCTCCCCTGTGCTTTCTTTTTAAGCAAGCAACTTTGCCTACAATTAATCTTATTTTCATGTGAGTAGATTACAGTATTATTGAAATACCAAATATATGAGACATCTAAGGGCTCGTCAACAGATTAAATAAATTATAGTGACTCTGTGCAATGTCTACCGAGCAGCTACAGCAAACGAGCAAGTCAAAAAATAAAGGAAGCAGCAAAAAATAAATTTATGCCTTTTCATAGACACTAACATTTTGTAGCTTTCAAGATATATTGACAGACGGAACTACTAACACATGGAACAATGTGCATTGTATATTATCAATTGTATAAAAAATGAGTACATATACTTACATATGTTTCTACTAGCTCTGGAAGGACACCAGTGGTGAAATAACTGCATCTGGGCTGGTACAAACTTGAGAGGAAGAGATACTCTTCAGGGGGTGCTGTTGTGGTACAGTGTGTTAAGCTTCCTCTTGGAATGCTGGCATCCCAGTCTGAGTGCCAATTCCAGTCCCAGTTACTCTGCTTCCGATCCAGCTCCCTGCTGATGTTCCTGGGAAAACAGATGGCCCAAGTACTTCTGTCCCTGCCATCCACATGGGAATGCAGATAGAATTCTGGGCTCCTGGCTTCTGCCTGGGCTAGTCTTGACCGTTGTAGCCATTTGGGAAGTGAACCAGTAAATGTACGATCTCTCTCTCTTTCAGTGAATGTAAGATCTCTTTCTCCCTGTGTGTGTGTGTGTCAGTAATTCTGCCTTTCAAATAAAAAAAAAATTAAAAACAAAAAAAAAAATTTTAATCATTTAATATAATTCAAATTTTATACCTACTCAAAGATATATTTAAGGCTTACCTACAGAGAGATTATGAATGTTAGATTTTTGAAAAATACAATGGGATAACATAAAATGCATGCTAGCTGGAACCTACAGTGTTCAGTTTTTTTCTTTCTTTTAATAGTGAATGTCCTGGTTATGCTCAAAGGCAGAAGTGGGGAGATGGATGGATGGAGAGGGAGAGACATAGGAAGGTAAGTGAAAATTATAAGATTAGGGCAGCAATGGGAAAGCTGGCCTCTTAGAAGACAAATGTTCTTTCTATGAAGTGTCTAAACAGAGCCATTGAATCACGTATTTTGGACAAAAGCTGATGGATCATTTTTTTTCTTTTTTATCAATAGTAGTGCAGGTGGCTTTAGGGTAATTATGGTTGACTGAGATCCATAATTTAATGACTGTTTCCTTAGTACTCTTTCTTTATAGAAAGACTTGTCTGTTGCCAACTAGAGGGTGGGGTTTCTAAGCAAAGTGAGAGGGACTGGGATGGAAATTTAGATGTAAACATGTTTGCCATTTTTAAGGTCCATATGTTTCTTCTCATCTATCAACTTATTGATGAACTGGGTGCAATGACCTAACCTAGCCAGTTGATTTATTTATTATGAAGATAAAGTTAGGTAATATTTGAACAATATTTTGAAAAAAAAAGTATGTTTCTCAAATACAAAGTCAAAAAATCACAGATTGAGAAGTTTTTGCTTTACCATTTTAGTCTCTCTTTGAACTAATGGATGGTAAAGTTTGAAATTGGGCTATGGCCTATGCATTCAATATGAAATAAGTGTATTTTAAAAAGATTTGTTTATTTTAAAGGCAGAGGGAGAGAGGGAGGCAGAGAGAGAGAGAGAGTGAGAGAGAGAGAGAGAGAGAAAGAAAGAAAGAAAGAAAGAAAGAAAGAAAGAAAGAAAGAAAGAAAGAGACAATCTGCTATCTACTGGTTCACTCCCCAAATGGATTCTTCAGTCAGGGTTGGGCCAGGTAGAAGTCATGAGCCAAGAAGTCCTACATGGGGACAGGGGCCAAATCTGGGTCATGATCTGTTGCCTTCCTAGGTACATTAGCAGGAGCTGGATAGAAAGCGAGGAGCTAGGACATGAACCAGCATTCCTGTATAAGATACTGGCATCCTGGGGACATAAAACTACATTCACTTGGCATACAGGCACATAAAAATCAAAATTTGATTTTGCTTTTATGTATGTCAATCAGTGTAACATTGGATACATATTTGTTGACTGAAAGAGGAATTCTGAAGAACTGCTATGATCTTTATTCTTTTGTCTCCCAAATTTTGAGAACCAGCCTTATTATCACGAAAAATTATCTCCAAATTGTTAAATAATTGAGAAGTATTTCTAAATCATGAAAGTCTTTCTAAATAATGTTTTGGGGACAGGAAATATGCATCTTAAATAGCCAAGGAAAAATAAAAAGAAATCCTCTTACAGATAATATTAACCTTCGATTATCATCTTATTTCAAATTCACAATATTTAACAAGAACTCACTCATTTTAGAAGAGAAAAGAAAATGACACTTTGAAAGGGGGATTTTGAAGAAAATAGGGTTAGTGACAGAAATGGAAATGCTGGTCTGCTTAAAGGCATTGAAAGAGTACTGAAGTTGAAAGTATTATTTTATTCTTATATCTATCTAGCTAGCTATCATCTATCTATCCATTCATAAAGATGTGTTCACATGAATATTATATATTAAATTAAAAAAAGAATTAACCAGGCCAATATAATTTCATCTGATAAAGTCACTATGAAACTTTGAATAGTATCTGAAGGAGGGAGTTACAACTAACTGAAGCTAGTATATCAATTCTGAAAAAAAGCACTTAACAATCCAACTGATAGTAGCATATACTCACATTTTCAAGAAATATATACAATTTTGAGATAAATGAATAGGACCTGCATCATGAAAAAAACATTTCTCCTAGACATTTTTTGATTAAGTATTTCGTCATTACCTTAGGGAAATATTTTATTCAGTTAGTCAAATGTCACCTTCATCATTCTTGTCATGTCGGTTGGTCACTCAGGTTACTAACATGTTTATGATATTTTATTTATATCAACTTGAACTTGAATCAGAATTTTTAAAAGTAGTATCTTAGGCAGTCTTATCTTAAAATTTTGAGTTTGATTCTAATACTTGTACAAATAAGTTTATAACTAACTAAATTATAATGGCATCTCATAAAATTCTGTAGAACACATAATTTAGCCCCTTATTAACTCTGACATGGTGAGGATGGATAAAGAATTACAAGAAGTTACTGTCAGTATTTAGATAAATAAGTAAAGTCAATGGTGTTTAGAAGTAAGTGGCACCAGTGTTCTTAGTGAAGAAAACACCTTGCATTGCCTTTAGGGGATAGGGAACCACTAAGGAGCTAAGCAGAAAATAATGTGTTTCTCAAAGAGGGGAAGTAAAGACAGAAGAAAGAAAGATGATTGATCGGGGCATAGAGACAGTGTGCTTTAGGGGGGTGGGTTTAGGGGAAAGTTGGGGGGAGCGGGGACTGTTACAGTGGAGAGAATCTTTTACAGTGCAGGGAATCTAGTGGCCAAATAATACTTTGACAATGGGTTGCCTAATGCTCTATGGAAGAAAAATGGCTTTCATCATTATTACAAGACAATAAATACAACTGTTTCTTGCTTAACAGCTTCTCCAGGGTTCAGTAACATCAGCTACTTTCACTGATAATTGGTGTGAGCAGTAATTTTGTATAAATTTAAAAGGTACACATGGACTCAAGTCCCAGAGGCAAAGGTGATGCTGAAAAAGTGTATTCTGTCCTAGGAATTTCAGAACTTTTGAGAAGGAATTTGGACTCTCAGTGTAGAATTCAGGCAGGTAAATGGCTTCAGATTCAGGTGTCAGTCATGTTACCGTTAGTGCTCCTATTACATATAATGTGGATTCCATTATTAGCTAAGTTTGTTTTTGCTTTTTTACCACAAAAATGTTTTCAAAATGTCCTTGCCTCCAAATCAGTCTTTAGGATTTTGAGGAAAATGGAAGAGCATCAAGTGGAACTGCTAACTGCGTCAGAAGCCTGGACTGCACAGAAAGTTGGTGACAAAAGCAGCATTCCTGAGAAAGCTATCCACTGGGCGTGCATCCCAATCTGCAGGAGCTTTCTCCCCCAACTCAAAGGAGCTAAGGGTGTCCTAGGATGCTTTCTCCCCGAAGCAGACTTTGAAACAAAGCTTCAAGTGCAGGGAATTTATTTGGAAACTGTAGAGAATATAACAAAGGAAGTAAGCAAGTGAGTTTAACCCCTCCAGGAAGCTCAGAAATATAGTTATCTCAGAGTCATCCCACCTAGGGGCAAGGGAGGTGGGGGAATTTATACCCAACTTTCAAGAGCAATTTCTCGAAGGATGCTGGGGATTGCACTTCTGGCCTGCTTTGCATGAGCCAAGTGGCCAAATGAAAAGCCCCTCAGGCACACTTGGCACACTTGGCTATCCGTGAGCCAAGTGTGCACTAAATCAGAAAGACCCACAGGGTGCAAACTGGAAAATGGGCAGCATCTGCAATAGGAACAAAACAGGCAATGTTTATCTCACAATCTGTAACATGGCTAAGGAGGAAAGGGATCAGAAACTTAGTAGATTTGTTCTCTAAGGCTGCCTAACTACGTTAAGGTGTGTGTATGTGTAGTATTATTATAGCACATAAAGGCCTGCTGATGATAGCTTAGGTAGTTTTTTTTTTTAACTTTTATTTAATGAATATAAATTTCCAGTGTACAGCTTATGGATTACAATGGCTTCCCCCTCCCATAACTTCCCTCCCACCCGCAACCCTCCCCTCTCCCGAGACTTCCTTTAAATTAAAGAACTATTTATCTTATTTATTCAAGAGGAAAAGAAAGACAGGGAGAAGGGAGAGAGAGAGAACAAGAGAGAGCTATCAATTGACTGGAGAGAGAGAGAGAGAGAGAGAGAGAGAGAGAGAGAGAGAAACTATCTCTGAATTGACTGGTTCATTCCCCAAATTCTCACAACAGTCAAACTGGGCCAGGGTGAAACCAGAAGTATGGAACTCTATCCCCACATAGATCACAGGAACACAAGTACTTGAGCCATGTTCTGCTGTCTCTCAGGGTGTGCATTAGAAGGAAACTGCATCTAAAGTGAAGTTAGAACTTGAATCCAGGCACTCCAGTGTGGGATGTGGGCATTTCAAATGACTGCTTGATTAACCACTGTGCTGAATGTCAACTCCTAGACATTCTTTAGTAATAATGATCATAATAATGTTGTGCCACATGCTAAGGGCTATCATCTATTCATCTAATTTACACTGTTCTACACTTTTTAATGTTAGGTAACATTTAATTTTGCATCACTTTAACAATGTGGTATTACTCTACTCAGTTTTAGATAAGAATAATTCTCCGAAAAGTATGGAAATGACTCCAGAATATGCAGGAGTAAGCCCTGGGTATGAAGACAGAGACCAAGGACATGGTCCTTTCCATTAAAAACAAATTTTATTTATTTCACCTACTTGAAAGGCAAACTGAATAGAGTTGGGGGGAGACAGATGAGAGAGAGAGAAAGAGAGAGAGAGAGAGAGAGAGGATTTTTCACCTGCTTGTTTCACTCCCGGGGCTGGGCTAGACCTAGGTCAGGATACTGGAACACTATCTGTACCATCCTTGTGAATGGCAGAGGCCCAAGCACTTGAACGACCATCTGCTGACTTTCCAGGCACATTAGCAGGAAGCTGGATCTTAAGCAGACCAATGGGTGCGTGAATCAGCACTCTGATATGGAATGTTGGTGTCCCCAGCACTGGCTTAACTTGCTGGCCAAAAATGCCTGCCCCTCCTTTGCCTTTTTTGAAAGGCATATATCTGTTAAAACACTAAGATGTATGTTCCTACATGGGTTAAGGACAAAAGGAAGTTTAGTGACCTAAGGATGTGATATAAGCAAAATAAGACATAAAATAATAAATATAAAAATAATGTCCAAAAATGTGTTTTTCAGAATGTTAGTAGGTATTATATATAGACTTTGGGAGCCAAATAAGTTAGGGAAATATAATGTTAAGCAATTAAAAATGTTTCAAAATTTGTTTTCCCTTGGAATATTTAGATTAATTTTTAAATTAAAACTATATTTATTTGGGAGAGAGAGAGAGAGAGAGAGAGAGAGAGAGAGAGAGAGAATCTTTTATCTGCTGGTTCACTTCCCAAATGCCCACAATTGGGGTAGGTTGGGTCAAAGTTAGGGGTCAGGAACTCCAGCTGGGTCTCCTACATAGGTAGCAGGAACTAAGTACTTGGCTTTAAATTGCTACCTACCAGGTGCATCACCAGGAATCTGAATCAGAAGTATGGAGTAACTGGAACTGGAACCAGGTGCTCCAACATGGGATGCAGGTGTCCCAAGTAGCAGCTTAACCACTGTGCTTCAACACCTTCCCCTAGATTGTTAAGTATGCTAAATTATATTATGAATACCCAAGAAAAACATATATTATATATGTATGCCCAAATTATTTGAAGTGGATTCATAGTTTTCATGGAATAGATTCTAGATACTGAGAACAGATCCTGTGATATTTTACACTAAAAATCTCCGCAGACAAATACTCTTCAGGTTAACCTGTTAATAAATGTGTCATTTGAAAGATCCTAAATTGAGTAGCACAAAGGTATGCATTAAAAGTATTTAAGTTTTCTTTTTCAAAAATTTTGTCATTAACCAACATCTGGCGAAAGATGGTTGCACACATCTTACATGGGCTCATCGGGGAAGGCCACAAACTGCCCCGTCATTTTTCACACTTGCAATTATTCATAATTTCAGACTTGCTTCAGCCAGATGAACTAAATTTCCTTGAAAAATGGATGAGGAAGCCCATCTCACTCAGTCACAGTCCAGAGGAGATTCCTCAATTTCAAGGACTCACATAACTCTATTTCCTCTTAGGTTCGTATTTTATTTGTCTTTTGGTAGATCTCCTTCCACTAGTCCTTACTTTTTAATCCAGACGAATAAAACCCTGCAGTGAGTTCTTTCTCAGTGTCTTCAAAATTCTCTTGAATGAATGAGAAGTCTTCAAAAATCACAATAAAATATTTTAAGGCCCTCATTCTCTCTCCTAGACTTCAGTGTCACCATGAAGTTTCACATAATTTCTAGCCTGCATCTCATCAAATACTGGCAAAAATTTATTCAATTCAAATTAAATAGATGTAGCACAGTGTAATCTTTCTCTATTAAATATGTCACTTTTTGCAATTGTTTCTTAATATCCCTCACAGCTTCCATCTAAGATTAGCACTTTCTTTGCTGCCAGAGTTTCACTAACCTACTGAATTATTCACTGAAGCATAACCTTCAGATATCAGGTTAGAAAGACCTTGATTATGGCAGGAAGTGAACTGTATAAACCATTTTTCTTTAAAAGAAAATTTCTTAGTATAGCAAAATCTGAAATGAGATAAGTATTAAATATGTGTAAAAATTAAGTTCATAATTGATAGGAATTTAGCCAACTGTGACCTTCCTGCATTTTGTTTATTATAATGTATAATGCTATCCTAAGTGTCGCAAAGCTGCATAAAAACTTGTGCATTTCCTTAATGCTTATTTAACCTAAGAAGTCACTAGCATATTGTATGTTTCACAAACAAAATTGTTGAGGGTTAAATTGTGTAATATTTTACACATCCTCTGAATATTTTGGTTAATTTTTTAAAAATTCATTTCCTCTTTATTTCCTATTCACTTTGTTTCCTTCATTCTAACTTTGTTTCAGTGTCAAATAACACTAGAGTTCATGGTAAAGTCAGCAATTCACCACGGGCTTCCCTGCAGCAAATTCCATTAGTAGCGTTTTTTGCTTTATCTCAATTCAGTGTTGAAAGGTCATTAGAATACCGACTGACGAGACAACACTCTTGAAACACCTTTGCTGGTGTTGAAATCAGTGAACTCACCACTCACAAATCAGCCACTTCATGACCCATCCAGTGGGTACCCCATAGCTGAAGCACAATCCCGATACACAACAGGGCATATGTCCTATTTTTCTACCAGGCAAAAAGAAAACAAATGGAGACAAATACTGATCTAGTTTACCTACATTTATTCCATCTACAATTGGGGAAGATTTTTCTTCTTCAATGTATTTGACCTCCTACATCATTCAAATGACTTTCCAAATACTCAGGTGGAGCATATATATTTTAAATACCAATCCACTTATTAATGTTAGGCTTTGCCTACCATTACCAGTGTTGTAAAAGTCAACACAACTTAGGAATGTCAATAGTGAGAGATGATGCATTATTAAACAGTGTGCTTTGATCAGATTTTCTACACAGATTTGCTGTTCAGATGGAGGCAATAAACCAAGAAACATTTTTCACTGTGCATCACTGTAAGTGGTATAGACAACATTAACTATTTCCTTTAAATGCAGCCCACCCTACCACCAACCAAAGCACCAATTGAATTCTCTTCTAAAATTCTGATCTGGTTGAGTGATTATTTGAAAGGCTTTTTATAAGCACTTAAGGAAGTGCCAAATAAGCATGTAAAATGACAAGTTACTCCAAACAAACTGTACACAGGAGAAGAAAGACCCAAGACATGTGCTGGTAAATAGAAAATTGTGAAAACAGCTTCTGTGTAAAAAAGGATTTTAAAAAAGAAAAATCTTACTGGAACAAATGCACTGAAGAATTCAATTGCAAAACGTTTTGGTCAATATGATGTTTATTGGGAAAAGAATTTTTTTTAAAGATTCTGCTCATGGGTTAATAGAATATAAATATATTTCTTTCTACTCCATGGATTTTTACCCTATAAGTACTTAGATTGTTGAAGATAGCTACTCCAAAACACAGAAGAAAATTGTTGCCTGTTTATTGCATACATATCATAGCTTGCAGATTTGATTAAATTTAAATTTATTGCATTGACTCTCACCAAGTTTTCTGGGTAGAATATGAACTTAGACCTAACAGCATCAATGTATTAATGTCTAAGTCTTCAAATGAACTTGAGAAGCACAGTTTTACCATATGATAATGAAGAATGAAGGGATATACAATTCCCCAAGAAAATTCCCAATAAATCCCCATCCACCTGGGTAGAGCTTAATTACAAGAGATTTTATCTTAATGATAATCTCAGTGGAGGGAGTCTATACAAAATTGCTCAACGATTTACAATTATCAAGTCCCTGAATAAGTACACAGATGACCAAGACCCCATCTTAGCCCCAGCAAATTGAGATTATTGCAGAAGAGATCTCAATGTAGTAACATTGAGACATATAGATATATAGTAACATATAGACAATGTGGCTCAGGAATGACGAAGAAGGAGTGATTTCTACTATAGAGAAAAATAGGCCATGATTTTAGGGATACTGCTCAGTATATTATAATAATTAAAATGTATTCTAGAATCACTCCATATATTGTGTCACTGAATAATTTTTATTTTTTTCTATAATTCTTACTTACACATTAGACTCGTGTCTTTTTTAAAAAAAGATTTATTTATTTATTTGAAGGCAGAGTTACACAGAGGCAGAGGTAGAGAGAGAGAGAGAGACAGAGAGACAGAGAGAGAGAGAGAGAGAGAAAGAGGTCTTCCATCCGCTGGTTCACTCCCCAGATGGCTGCAATGGTCGGAGCTATGCTGATACAAAGCCAGGAGCCAGGAACTTCTTCTAGGTCTCCCACAAGGGTGCAGAAGCCCAAGCACCTGGGCCATCTTCTTCAGCTTTCTCAGGCCATAACAGCAGGATTGGAAGTGGAGCAGCTGGAACTGAAACCGGCATCTATATGGGATGCCAGTGCCAACCTCCTGAATGAAAGAGAGAGAGAGAGAGAAAGATCTTCCATCCACTGGTTCATTCTACAGATGGCCACAACAGCCGGAGCTGTGCTGATCAAGAGCCAGGAGCTTCTTCTAGGTCTCCCACACGGGTACAAGAGGGCCATCTTCTACTGCTTTCCCAGGCCATAGCAGAGAGCTGGATTGGAAGTAGTTCACCCAGGACTTGAACTGGCATCCATATGGGATGCTGGCACTGCAGGCAGTGGGCTTACCCACTTCGCCACTGTGCCGGCTCCCTCATGTCTGTCTGGCTCACTGTTCTATAATTAATATATCATAAGGAGACAAATGTTAGAGTGTAAGGGCTCAATAATATTTAATAAATTAATAAATGGAGTGAATTATTGTCTGAAGGGTCTTGATATATGAATATGCAGGTAAATTTAAACAAAAACCCAACCTTACAAGATGACTGGGTATACTGTGATTATCAGGATAACCTTGAGTTTTACATATGGTAATGGAGATCTGTGTGACTGTACTGAAAGCCGCCTAATTCTTAAACAGCTTAATTCATGCTGGCAAAGCAGAGGGAAGTAGAAATTGCTGAAAGTTAAATATGTAACTGGAAAATGAAGAAAAAATTTGATAGATCTCATGGATCATTAATAACAGCCAATTAGACATCTATGTTCAAGTCTGGGATTCTCAAGTTTGGAGAAAGGACAATACCAGGATCTTCAGTTTCATATGAATCTGAGCCAAATAGCAGAAGCCAAGATTTCAGGTAAGGTGGAGATTCCTTGACACCTTTCTACTCTTTCATTTTCTTTCTCTCTTCATATTTATCCTTTATCAAATTTATAATAGCAGCTGTATATCTCACAATGCTCCCAATGTAATTGGAAATCATTCTATGGCAATGAGACAGTTCACAGCAAATCAAGCCAATCCATATTTACCCTGTTCATCAACGTTTACTAAGCAGATGTGAAAAAGTTATATATAGTAATATCTACTAAAACAAATTGAACAAATAAGTTTTCTCCTCCCCACCCCAAATTCCTTCTTATTAAGATCCGTTATGAAATTGCTAATTAAGACTGTGTTGTAGACATTTTTATTTAACATCTTCCTTTAGTTTCTCTGGATACAGTGTTTATGGTGCTATAGAAAGAAAGCTGTTGCTGGCATTCTGGAATTCATTAAGAGTTTTTAAAGAAATGAACATCATCCTTTCCTTGAGACATCTTCTGCCCCCTCCCTCATCTGCGTGATCTGGCATTTGTTACCAATAAAAGCCATACTTGTATAAACTGGTGAGCAGTGGGCTGTGGTTTGCCTGTGAATGCAGGCCTCATAGATGGCAAATGGGATTTCTGCTGCTGGTCATTTCAAAGCACTTGCTTCAAAAAATAGAGGAAATTTGAGTGATGTCTCCAAGCCATATAACTAGGTCAGATCATGCTTAGAACAATTACTCATTTCTGTGGCCCTCCTTATCACTTCCTTGACTACCCAAGTGATTCTTTCACTAGTGGGCTTTTCATGGAAACCCAATCAAGATTTGTGGCAGGGTGATAAGTTATTTCAAATTTATGATTATATTCCACTTTTTTTTTTGTTGAAGGAAGCAGTTTGCTCTGACTCTCCCTATGTTGATCCAGATGATGAGGATTTTTTGTGTTAGTTGACTATTTCATAGTTAAATTAGGGCTGCAGATACAGTAAGCTAGCATGTAAGTAGTGTGATTTATAGATTTTTCAAAAAGTGTTGTTTTCCTAATAGGTTACCAGCATGACTAAAATTTTCACAGAAATAGCTGTGGATTCCCTGAAGACACAACTTTGAAGCTGCTTAGAGCAATAGGCTGGGAGAGGAAGTTAGAAACTGAGTAATTAAGACTGAGTTTCTAAACACTGGGATCTTCCAGGACTCCAACCTCAGATCACTCCTCTTGATGTGAGCTCTCTCCCCAAGGAATCCTACTCAATCTAATACCATTGAAGGAAATCTTTATAAAAAGATTTGTAAATTGTATGTCTTCCTCTAACGTTCCCACTGTTTTCTTGTATCTTCTAATTTCTTACTAAACTAATACATTTGGACATCCCTTGGCATCGCAAACCCCTTCTGAAAGCAAATTCTTCCAGCTTTACATTTTAGCAAAGGGAACCCTGTACATAGTCACCAAAATCTAAACAGAAGAGTTATTCTTTGTTTCTTTACTTTACACATCTGTTAGTGCTCTGATCCGTTTTGTGTTAAAAATATATTCACTCTGCATCATGTCCAGAATAAGTTTTTCAAAATGTAAATGGTATTAAGACATTTTCCTACTTAAATTTCTCCAATATTTCCCCATAGAATTTAGAGTAAAACTGAAAATGCTTACCATGGCTGAAGGCACTGCATATTGCTCTCTGGCCTCAGCTAGTACTAGTAGTAGTTATAAGCACTTATAAGTAGTTATAAGCACTGCTAGTACTAATACATTCTCTGCAGGTTCATTATGCTTTGATGTCCAATTATCTTAGACTTGTTTCTGCTACTTAAAACAGTAAAATAATCTCATCTATAATCAAAAAAATTTGAGCTAGTTCCTTTATTTCATTCATGCCCTAACTCATTAACTTTCGCTTTTGTTAAGTAGTTAGCTGAATAATCCCCTTCTCCACTCCTGTCATGTAATAATGGTATTGCTGTTATGGCACTTTTCAATCTCTGTGTTATGTGTTTATTTGTTTACTTATTTTCTGGGAGCCTCCTCTGAGAGCAGGAATCTTGTCTGTCTTTCACCCTCAAAAACACATACCTGAAGCAATCATGAACGCACTGTAGGCATTCTACACATGTCTGAAGGAATTTAGAAGGGCTACCAGAAAAACCCTGGTCTTGACCTTTGTATTTTTTCAACTTAGTGGGCATGTTAGCAGTATCAATGTACATATTAGTTTAAAATGCAGTGTAATGGGAAGCAGATTATATTATAGATCAAACTGACCCATAATCTATATAGTACATACTAAATCTATACACTACAGAGAAAATTGATCTTAGAATCTTAGCAGTTGAATACACAACTTTTAATAATTATTCAAGAGGCTGGCACTGGCATCCGATACAGGTGCTGATTTGAATCCCAGCTGCTTCACTTTCTGTCTGCCTCCCTGCTAATGTACCTGGGAAAGCAGAAGAATATGGCCCCAGTGCTTGGGCTCCTGCACCCACGTGGGAGACCCAGAAGAAGCTCCTGGCTCCTGACTTCAGATTGGCTCAGCTCAGGCCATTGCAGCCATTTCGAAGGTGAACCAGCAGATGGAAGACACCTCTCTCTGCCTCTCCAGAGCTTGCTCTGTCTGTAACTCTGCCTCTCAAATAAATAAATAAATAAATATTAAAAAAAAAAAAACTATTCAGGGGAAATCCTATGCCAATCATTGGAGCTGCTCTTCCATCTGGTGACAGGGAGTCAGCTCACTACATGATGTTATGTTACTTTCTCCCCAAGGAAGCAGCACACTAATTCTCAAACACAGGCTACAGGTAAAACAAATCATCTCTGTTAATTAATGTTGGCTGCAGCTAAAGTTATGGCCTAATACCATTGCAACAGAGGCTGGATTAATTAGAGGAGCATAGGCATATTTTGTAAGAAGTGCTGCTTTTAGCCCAATATTAATGGCAGGTTGTAAAAATAAAATGTGGAAGGTTACAGGAGGAAAAGGTCAGGAGATTACAATCTTTAAAAAGGAAATAGGGAAGACAGAGAGAAAAAGCTAACTGAAATATATTTACATTGCTCTCTTGGCTGCATGTATTGCCAGGCTAGTAATAATCCCACAGTAGTGAATTTGTGTGTGTGTGTGTGTGTATAAAATCCCCATTTGGTTTGCAGCTGTCACTAACATAATTTCTTGCTCCTGGTATTATTTGAAAAGTTTGCCTCTTAAACTCGTGTTCTTCGTGATCCTTTTACTCTCAAGTATCTTCCCACCCTCAGATGATTCCACCCCAGGCCTGCCTTTGTGTTCCACTTCACAGCTAATCATTGTAGATTAATACCAGGGGCACTTTTGTCTAATGGTGTTTCAGCCAAAAAGGGGGAGAGAAAAACAAGGAAGAAAGCTCCTGCTAAGTGACTATGTCTACTCATTTTCTCCTGTGTTTTACATGCTCTCTTGTATAAAAGAAATCACATAAGTCAATGGATTAAATATAAATGTGAAGTAAGGGAATACATGATAAAAGAGAGCGGATAAAAATGTACTTGAGCCCAATGGGTGGACCATGTGGTGAGCTGATATAATACTTTAATTCTGGCATCCCTGTGGCTAGCCCAGGTTGACAACATCTCAAAGATGACAATTATTTGGAATAAATCCAAGATTATGCTTTAAATAAAAATGTTCATAAATCATAGCTCTTCCACTATGAATAGGACAAGCACATAAGCAATTACTTATAGGAACAGTATTATCTTGCAATTCAAGCTGTTTCTTAAGTTGATTTGACTAACAGCTTATTTTTTTCCCCAAAGTGAAAAAAAAAAATTGAACTTATCTTGCTTTGTCCTGTGTTGAAGTTAAATTAGAAGAATCATTTATTCTCTCAAAAAGTTATGTGAATGAAAAATATGAATACCAGAAAAAGAGAAAAATGCCATTATATCTAGGGTGAAGAATGCTGGGGTAATGTTGTTGGATAGGAAGGAATAAATTAGTATTCAGTCAATGGAGGACAACAATGAGTGCCACAAGGAACTCTGAACTGGAAAGGAAAAGTTCATCTCTTTGTTCCCAAAATGAAGGAACCTGCGAAACAACTATTTTTCTGTCAGTTGGGCAGTATGTACAGTGTTTAAGCACCAGTAAATCAGACTTCCAGTCCTGGGTATGCCGCAGACCAGCTTTGAGTCCTTGTGTGAGTTTCTTAGTTCTCTCTCTCTTTTTTTTTTTTTTTTTTGACAGGCAGAGTGGACAGTGAGAGAGAGAGACAGAGAGAAAGGTCTTCCTTTTGCCATTGGTTCACCCTCCAATGGCTGTCGCGGCCAGTGCACTGCGGCCGGCGCATCGTGCTGATCCGAAGGCAGGAGCCAGGTGCTTCTCCTGGTCTCCCATGCAGGTGCAGGGCCCAAGCACTTGGGCCATCCTCCACTGCACTCCCGGGCCACAGCAGAGAGCTGGCCTGGAAGAGGGGCAACCGGGACAGAATCTGGCGCCCCGACCGGGACTAGAACCCAGTGGGCTGGCGCCGCAAGGCGGAGGATTAGCCTAGTGAGCCATGGTGCCGGCCGAATTTCTTAGTTCTTAGTATCAGTTTCAATATTTGTACAATGACAATTTGAACTTCATAGGATTAGTTTAAATAAGAGAATACATGTAGAACCCTTAGCATGATATGGATAACATTTTTTAAAAAGATTTACTTATTTGTTTGAAAGAGTTACACAGAGAGAGGAGAGGCAGAGAGAGGTCTGGGTTGGTCTTCCATCTGCTGGTTCACTCCCAAGTTGGCCGCAAGGGCCGGGGCTGTGCTGATCCAAAGCCAGAAGCCAGGAGCTTCCTCTGGGTCTCCCACGTGGATGCAGGGGTGCAAGGACTTTGGCCATCTGGTACTGCTTTTCCAGGCCATCTCAGAGAGACGGATGGGAAGTGGAGCTGCTGGGTCTCAAACCAGTGTCAATATGGGATGCCAGCGCTTCAGGCCAGGGCATTAACCCATTGCGCCACAGCGTCAGCTCCAATATTGAGAACATTTTAAATGCTACTCCAAAGTTTGATATTGGTAAAGGTACTATCAGAAATTATATACATACACAGGAAATTTTAAATGTTTATGGGGCCGGCGCCGCCGCCGCCGTTCAACAGGCTAATCCTCCGCCTTTTGGCGCCAGCACATTGGGTTCTAGTCCCGGTCGGGGCACTGGATTCTGTCCCGGTTGCCCCTCTTCCAGGCCAGCTCTCTGCTGTGGCCAGGGAGTGCAGTGGAGGATGGCCCAAATCCTTGGGCCCTGCACCCGCATGGGAGACCAGGAGAAGCACCTGGCTCCTGCCTTCAGATCAGCGTGGTGCGCTGGCCGCAGTGTGCCGGCAGCAGTGGCCGTTGGAGGGCGAACCAACGGCAAAGGAAGACCTTTCTCTCTGTCTCTCTCTCTCTCACTGTCCACTCTGCCTGTCCAAAAAAAAAAAAAAGTTTCTGGAAAATATACTTAAAAGATGTTTAATTTGACATGAAAACCTTTGGCAATCCATTCATAGTTTTCTCATAATGTGCATCTCCATGGATGTTTTGAAGACTCCTCTTAGGCATGGATTTCAGAATTTGTTGTAACAGAATAAACTCATGTTTTAATTCAGTTTTCATGAACTCTTTGAGGTACCTTTATTTCTTTCTCACACACACACATACACACACACACCAAATTCACCTTAGTCAATTTAAGAATGTTTACCTTACTAAACAAGACATTATAATGTCATCACTGTTTTCCTATCACAAGTTTCTAAAGCACCAAGAAACATATAAAATCTTTACTCTCTCAATTTCTTAGTCTGGGCAAAATGTTATTTGATGTTTCTTTGCTGTCTATCTCAGTGATATGCGAGTTGCTTCTTAAATTCTAGGGAAAAATGGCCCAGGATACGATATGATACTTATCCATTTATCATGAGAAATGTCTCTCACCTCCATTCCGATGGAGTAAGTGTTTCTTGATACAAATGGAAGCCGTAAATTCAATATGAGTAAATGTTCCTTTACCAGGTAATGAATAACACTGAGACATACAGAGAAGAAATTATGAAAGACAAATCCAGATTAATTCTAAATTAGATTTATATAACACATTGAAAAATACTAAAACATCATGTCAATGATATAAGCTTGCATATGGAGTCCTTCAGACAAAGTTGTCCTTTAAAATGGAAAGTAAAGATGGTAAAGCTTCATATAAAAGGCCACTAAAAATCCCAATGGGAAAAATCTTGGTGTAGGCACTGAAATTTGAATAAACATTATTCTAACATTATTTGGAAAATGTTTTAATATAACAGTGGCTTTACATCTTTTTGGATTGTGACATACATGATGAAGCAAATTCAGAATTGAACTCCAATCCACATATACAAATGCATGCACACAAAAAGAGACCAAGTTCCATAAAAATAATATTTATTCTAAATTCAATAATGAAGTCACGTTTTTCTATTTTATTAATTTTCTTTAAAATGTCACATTCCAATAAGTTAATTACCAGAACCATTACAAAACTATTTAATTGAATTTTTTTAAATAAATGTTGAGAGGGAATTCTTATATTGCAATCTTTTTTAAAATATTTATTTGAAAGTCAGAGTTACACAGAGAGAGAAGGAGAGTCAGAGAGAAAGAGGTCTTCCATCCGCTGGTTCACTCCACAATTGGCTGCAATGGCAGGAGCTGTGCTGACCCGAAGCCAGGAGCTAGGAGCTTCTTCTGGGTTTCCCACCTGGGTGCAGGGTCCCAAGGAATTGGGCCATCTTCTGCTTTCCCAGGCCACAGCAGAGAGCTGGATCAGAAGTAGATCAGCTGGGACTCAAACTGATGCCATATGGGATGCCAGCACTGCAGGCGGTGGCTTTACCTGTTACGACACAGCTCTAGCCCCACATTGCAATCTAGTCACATGTTTTACAAAGCTGTAGGATATGGTTGAAACAACAGGAAGTTCTGTATTATACCTAAATTCACATAAACAATTGCACATGCAATATGGATGTAATTATATCCATTAAGATCATATATTAATAGATTGTCCATTTCACAACTTACATTCAATTAATGTGCAGATACATCTTAAAGATATTATAATAGAGCTAGGAGAAAACAATGATTATTCATGTAATTTCTTCTTGTGGAAGGTCTTTTGGCCACTATAAAGTCAGAAATCACTTATTAAAATGATAGAAGAAATTACCTATTATGTGGAAATATTTAACTGTTAAAATCATCATGAACACAAAATCTAATTGAAATGCTGAGAATAATATGAACATACATAATATGTAAAGTATCTGTAAAATAGAAATGCCATCCTTAATACTTAAACACCAACAAAATAAAAATAATGTGTACCAAGTATAAACCTAAATCAATAGGGAATGAAAAAATATTAAATTATTAAACAAGTTTAAGTTAAAACAATAAAAAACAATTTTATACTTACCAAATTAGAAAAATACTTTTAGAATTATAAAAACAACCTACTACTATTTAGATGACATTTATTAAATGTTCTTTTAAATATCAGGCAGTATTTTGTCTAAATTTTTTTTTTTTTTGACAAGGCAGAGTTAGACAGTGAGAGAGAGAGACAGAGAGAAAGGTCTTCCTTTTTCCCGTTGGTTCACCCCCCACATGGCCGCCATGGCCAGCATACTGCGGCTGGCACGCTGAACTGACCCGAAGCCAGGAGCCAGGTGCTTCTCCTGGTCTCCCATGCGGGTGCAGGGCCCAAGCACTTGGGCCATCCTCCACTGCACTCCCTGGCCATAGCAGAGAGCTGGCCTGGAAGAGGGGCAACCGGGACAGAATCTGGCGCCCCGACCGGGACTAGAACCTGGTGTGCTGGTGCCGCAGGCGGAGGATTAGCCCAGTAAGCCGTGGCGGCAGCTCATATCAGGCAGTATTTTGAACATTCAGAATCCTTTTTAATCTTTCTAGGAAAATTTACAAGTTGATACAATAACTACCATCTCTATTTACAGAACAATGAAGCTAGGGAGCTGAGAAAGGTTAAGTTACATGCCTTGAGCTGGTAGCTAATATATAGTAGAGTCTGGTTTTGGTGTCAGGAGATATGAAATCATGGGCCATACATTTACTTAAGATTTGATTTTGCCTTGACTATTGGTAAAAGTGTGAAGGAAATTGTTGTTGGAAGGAGTATAAATTGGTACTGTATTTCTATAGAGCAATTTTGTGAACTATCCCCAAAGCACTAAAATTGCACTTTCTATTTGGAATATCAATTCTATTTCTACAAAATTGTTTAACATATAACTATAAACAATATATAGCTAAAAACCAAAATAATTAGTCACATGGGTGTCCATAATGATGTTTCCTGAAATCAGAAAATTAACTGGAAAGAACGTGATTATTTACTAATTGAATATATTATTTGTGACAAATTCATGTAATATCTTTCAGCAATTGAAATACTGGCTTTGATGAACTTTTATTGGTAAATACAGTAAGTATAAAAATAAACTATGAAACAATGAGTATAATTTGGATTTTATCATATGTCTTTGGCTTACATTAGGTTGATTCTCCATTGTTTTCCCACCCTGTTCTCTGGCTGTGGGGACTGATCTGGCTGGACTGTATCAATAGGGTTCATGTACTTACCATCTTGGAGTTGATAGATTCAAAGATCTTACTGCCTAAAGGAAGAGATGAACTTCTAGGGAAAATTTTTGCGTTAACAGCAAATTCTGTCCTTCATATGAATTCTGAAAGGAAGAAAGAAAAAGAAGAGAAGCCTAAGATTGAGATTGATTACTTCATTGATTATGGCAATTGATTACAGCTAATGTGAGAACTTGAACTTTTCACATGGACAAAGGATAAGGTTGATGATGTAAACATCTTCCATTTGCATCTTTATTATTTATCTTCCATCCACCTTTATTCTATGGACTGTATCAACAGGGCTCTTACTGAGTCTGATTCTACTTAGATGTATCCACTACAGAGCTCTGGGGAGGAGGTTGGAAGGGAAGAGAGTGATAGATCAGAGCGTTAATTCTGTTTCCCTCCTTATAAAGTCCTTTTATACTGGTTGTATTCCTTGGTCATCCTCATGTTTCCTAGCAAAACACTAACTCTCCACACCTTTCTTCTTCTTTTACATGTCCCAGTTCCATTCATTTGTAATGAGGTTGATAATGGGTTGCCTGGGGTTTTGTGGCAACCTTTGTGTTTCCTCTACATTCAAACTTTTGCAATTTCCCTTTTTGTAGATAAATCTCTTCAAATATCCATTAGAACACCTTGTGTCTTCTCTCTGGAGAAGATACTTAGGACAGATTAAGGAAACACTGTACAGTCTTGATTCTGAATTCAAGGTATAAGTAAGAACTCATATGGTATTTTAAATATTTATTTTATTCTATTCACTTAAATGGCCTGTAGAGAATGGCTGATTCAATAGCAATGAGCATAGCTTCTGGAGCAGCAAGCACACATCCAAGATGCCTATGGATTAAGAGATTACTTCTGCATGTTTGTGAGACTGTTACTGAAGGAGACTGGCATGTGGGTTGCTGGATTGAATGAGCAACATCACCTAACAGGCATCATACAATTGACAAAGGGCTCATATAGAATAAAATGGCAAAGGAAGGGCTAATTCTTGCTCTATTTCCCACAGCTAGGTTACCCCTCTTTTTTTGCCCTTGTGTGTTGGAATTCTAGGTTCTCCTGGTTTTGGATTCCAGAACCTGCACCAGTGGCCTCCTGGGCTTTTGAGCCTTCAGTCTTAAACTGAGGTTTATCAGCAGTTTCCTTACTTCTAAGTTAGACTGAGACACTGAGCCATACCACTGGAAGCCACCAGCTTAGGTGGCCTGTTGTGGGACTTCTCAGACTTCATAACTGAGAGAGCCAATTTCTCTAATAAATTTTTCTCATGTAACTGCATATCTTATGTCCTATTGCAGATGTCTTTCAGTAGAATACTGATCAATACAGCATGTCAGGGAGAGGAAAGATGACTCTGGAACATCTGGACAAATGAGATGGCAACAGTAGTTGAATAAGTGGAACAGTTTGAGCTGGAATCAAAGCCAATATTAAATTGATCTAAATTTGTTAAATATGTTTAAATAAGGTATATATATTTCAAAAGGTTTGTAGAAAAATGGAATTAAATAGTAAGTTTATTTGAGCAAGCAGGTTTTGAAATCCATGCATAGTTTTTTCATATTATGCATTTCCATGAACTTTTAAATAGATCCATCCTATACATTGGTTTCAAAAATGGATACATATATTCATATATATAGGATATAGTTACATATTGAGGAATCGATTCATTGCTGACTAAATCACAGGAAAGAAATAAACATTTGTTTTGTTTGTCTGTATGAAGTAACCCACAATATAAAAAATTGTTGGGGGTAATTTTGTATATCTGAAAATATCTCTAAGATTCCACAGAGCATATTTATTTAAAACTATTATTTAAAGTCAAAGAGGGGGGCCGGTATGGTGGTGCAGTAGGTTAATCCTCTGCCTGTGGTGCCAGCATCTTATGTGGGCTCTGGTTCTAGTCCCGGCTGCTCCTCTTCCAATCCAGCTCTTTGCTGTGGCCTGGGAAAGCAGAAGATGATCCAAGTCCTTGGGCCCCTGCACCCGTGTGGGAGACCGGAAGAAGCTCCTGGCTTCGGATTGGCACAGCTCCGGCTGTTGTGGCCAATTGGAGAGTGAACTAAGGGATGGAAGACCCTTCTCTCTGTCTCTCCCTCTCATTGTCTGTAACTCTACCTCTCAGATAAATAAATAAAAATTCTTTAAAAAAAAGTCAAGGAGGGTGGTACATAAAAATACAATTCAGATGAACCCTGGGGATCCACATATTTCCAGATGCAATTTTGTAAGGTTATTATTAAAAAATAAGAGTATGTCTCTGGATTAAATCACTAAGATATATGGAATGGATCTCAGTTTTGAAAAGGTAAAGGCAAAATTTTCCATTTTGTGCCCCTCAGATCACATACTCAGCCATGTTGTTTAACTTATTTGACCAGTTGAAAACTATAAGTAAACAAACTGACCCTGGGTTTGGGAGTAATCAGGGAAGTTTTAGATTTTACACAACACGTTATAAATCCCACTGCATTTAACTTGCCTAATAGTCAGATATTTAGGCTTTTCTAGAGGTAGAGAGAGCTTTTCAAGGCCAGTTATAGGTAAATTCTACTTATAAAGTCATCACAACTAACAAAGAAAGAATGATAGAATTAGATTATCATTAGTTTGCAATCCTCAATGAATGAGTGGATCTAAGCATTTTGCATTCCAGCTACCAACTTCAACAGAAGAGAAAAGGCATTTTGTGCCTCCTAATGAAAGAAAACACCCTCAAAGACATGAGACTGGCCAAGTCTCTTGAAACAACCTTTCAGTTTTCAGGAAGCAGAGAGGATAGAGGAACATGTTAAATAGTACCTTGAGTTTGCAACCAGCAAGGCTAGATTGATGAACTCAAATCAAATGCTTGTAGCTTTTCTAGGGAACTTTGACTTCTGTGTACCTCACCTGAAATGTTATATGTTAAAGAGTGTAGGACAATACAAAGATTTTTTTTTTAAAAAAAGACATCCAGTTAAAATTTTGGTAAGACTATGTTATAGTGATCAGAACTTTATAAAGTGGGCACTTCTGGTGATTAAACCATAAACAAATTTAGGGAAAGTGGACTGACATTGGGAAGGGCTATATAAGTGATTTCATAGGTATACAAGTCCTATTTTTCCTCCCTGAGTTAGGTTACAGAAGGTTTGCCTACAGTAGTACACTAAGCTATAATATTTTTTGTGTGTGCATTTTTCTGGATCTGTGTTTAATTTTCCAATAAAGTGTTTACAAGATTAGAGGGTGGAGATAAAGAATGTAAATTAAATGTTCTGTTGTGTAATTATTTAATAATTATTTTTAGTCTAATTTTTTAAAATATTTATTTATTTACTTGAAAGTCAGAGTTATAGAGAGGAAGAGGCAGTGAGAGAGAAAGAGAAAGAGAGATCTTCCATCTGCTGGTTCACTTCCTAAATGGCTGCAATAGCTGGAGCCAGGCCCATCTAAAACCAGAGCCAGGAGCTTCTTCTAGATCTCCCACATTGGTGTAAGGACTTGGGCCATCTTACACTGCTTTCACAGACCATAGCAGAGAGCTAGATTGGAAATGGAGCAGCTGGGACTCGACCTGACACCCATATGGGATGCTGCCACTGCAGGCAGTGGTTTTACCTGCTATGACACAGCATTGGCCCCTAATCATATTTTAGAAATCTAAGCTTAAATATGAATCTGAAAGGGTAATTTGAGAATAGCAGAATGAATAGAAACATCACTTTCAGGGCCATCTGGAAGTGCATCTTGGCTATTCTTGAGCATTCTGGAGCATATTTAAGTAAGAAATTGTTAAGTCCTTAAGTTCATGGATATGCTAATTAACTTGATTTGATCAATACACAATGTATACATGTATCAAAATGTCACATTATATCTCGTAACTACATATAAATATTTTGTACCAATAAAATTTAAGAAATGTAGATGATGAAAGTAATTAAAAAGAAAAATCCTTGTTCTTTAGGCATCACATACACACAGGTAATAACAATATGTGACAACTTCATGAAAAGAGCAAACTATGCATGGTAGGTGTTCTGTGTGGTTCAGTGCCAAAGTATCTATTGGATTCTTCTATTTGTGTAATGGAACAATTAACAGACAAAAAAGTGATCTTTGTCCCAATAATATGTCTGATTTTAAAAGAATTGCTAATCTTCATTATGTTTATCCATACTTCTACACAATAAGTAATGATCTTGATTTCAAATGGAAGGTTTAGTGTCATTAACAAGGTTGGATTTGTAGGCAAGTCAAGTTACTTTACCCTTCAACAAATTTATTGAGAAAGAAACCTGGACTTGAGACCAAACTGTAGAAAGCTTAAAATGTTAGGTTACCATAGTATTTTTCTGTGGTTTGAAAAGGAAAGGGTATGATGGGGGTAAGAACAATGGTGAGAAGGAGTAACTACTGCTAAGATATAAAAATAGATTTTCTTTGTATACTGGTGGAGGGTTGATATTGGAACTAATATGATATGTGATATGTGAAGGCCTAGTATTTTTAGCTGGGAAAAGAAGAAAAAATAGTCTACTGGTAATGTTTATTCATATGAGAATGTTGATGAGAAAGGAGAAAAAATGATTATGACAGAAAAGAAAGTACCCCTAACTTGCCAACTCCGCTATAGATGATGCAACATTCTTCCACTCAAATGATCTGCAGATAACATAGACACTATCATTCTTATAAGGGGGAACACTTTGTGTATTTAAGAACTATCATTCCAGGGGTACGCATTTGGCATAGTTATTAAGACAATGCTTGGGATGCCCACATCCCATATCTGGGTGCCTCAGTTCAAGTCCTATCTATGCTTTTCATTCTAACGTCTACTAATACACATCCCTGGAAGCAGCAGGTGATGGCTCAAGTACTTGGGTCACTGCGTCCATGTGGGAGATGTGGATTTAGTTCTGGGATCCCGGCTTTGCCTTGGCCTAGCCTTGGCTGTTCTAGGCAAAGATATCTGCTGATGGGAGATATCTCAATCTGTCTTTCTGTGTCTTTCCTTGCCTTAAAAACAAAACAAAACAAAAAAACTATCATTCTACATTTTTACCATAACAAAATAATTTTTTCCTTAAATTATGACCAATATTTAAAGAAACAATGGAGAAAAATAAAGCATATGTTGCAGAGGTCTACAATATCTATGTGCAGTAGCCAGGGAAGATGTGCACACACACATGGCTCTGTGTGAGTGGTTAAATTGTGATACCTTAAATTACATTCTGGTTACATCTCACACTGGAATCATAGATGACCAGATGCAGCACACATGAAAAATGAAAAAAAAAATTAAATACTAGCCTAGATAGATAGGCTCAAAATATGCTAAAAATGAATTTCAAGTACTAAAGGCACAATAGATAGAAGAAACTATCAAAAAACTGCCAAGTCTGAGATTTAGAAATGTCACTCACTGATGCTGTTTCCAAACAGAAAGCTTTTATTCTTGTGGCAGCATTTCACAGCTTAATAGATGAGCTTGGGTAGGTATTTGCATGTTGCTTTTTAGAGACACGTTTTATAAAACAAGGATGAGAGTGTGCATAAGGAAAGAAGGAGTTAATGGGTTAAGCACTGTGTAAATGTTACTGCAGTGAAATTACAGCTGGTTGTTCAGATGATACTCTCCACTTCTCGTATAGCTTTAAATTATGGACAAATGCTTGCAATTGTGAACTCCCTACATTGTGGCTGCCTGTTCCCAGGCTTCATCAGCCAGGGCTGTCCAATGGGATTACTGTAAGCCTTCACGGCAGCCTGCCAGCCACTGATGAGAAACTCATCTCCCTGGATGTTAGATTGCTCTCTTTATTCCGTCCTTGTGACGGCTGTGATTGCTGTCATGGTGTTAGGTTAGAAATTAGCATTTTGTAGCCCAAATTTTGCCATCCAGAACATACTCAGAAAAAAAAATTCAAAGAATGGTAATTTCTTCTGTCAAAAAAAGGAACCCAGGGCTACCACGATACAGATGTCTACAAAACTTAGGTCAGGAAACGTGATCCTGGCTGGCAGAGCTGATGCAGGGGATGCTGAGCTGTGTTACCACAGGCCTCTGCTTAGAAACTAATGGTTTTTGTTTTATAAAACCAAGGCTGAAACTATGGGTGAGTCCTCGAAAATGTAGGAAATTAAACAGTATTCTTGGCATTTAACATCAGATTGCTAAAAATTCAAATGAATCACAGAAGGCTAGTTAATGCTAGGCCAAAAATCCAGTTCTTAGCAGGAGTCCAGGACTTGTATCTGAAAACAATGGCAGTAGATATGTAGTCTCTTGTAATCGTTTCTTTCTGATAGATAGTTCTAGGTAAACTATAAAAAAATGAACTACAAAGGAGTTCTAAAAGGTAAAATGATAAATACCATCATTATTTGGTATGTTTTCCCTAAGTCACTGTGAGGAACTTACCAAAGCAGTACTATTAGAGTAAACAATATTTTATATCATAAATGATTCAGTAAATTGCCTTGCATTTTATTTACTCCCTGTCCCATATATGCTTATATCTGTATATTTTCTAAAGAATTATTAAATAATCACTGATTTTTTTCAGTGTAATATGAACCTTCATTGTGCTTAGGACTAACATAAATTAAATTTCTACTCTTTATGCTGGAGATTAATTACAACAAAAAAGTGAAAGCAATTTAATTTTTGGTAAAAAAAAGATATAGTTTCCTTATCTTTGGTTTCTTCCTAGGCTTTCCACAGACATGCTAATTTTTCCTGTCATTAACAGTGAGCAAGCTAGAAGGATTCTGACATGTGAGGTGCACAGATTCTGTTAGGAGGCTTGATTTTTATCCACCCAAGCTTATCCGTCATCTTTAATCATGCAAAAGGCAGAATTACTTAATCATTTCATTTCATTGAAAAGAAAAAGAAAGATTTACATTAAAATGATGACATTAAAGGAAAAAAATAAATTGAAAATGATCATGAGGGGAAGGTCATGTGGAGACTAAAGCTCTGCTGGTTTTGTGACGCTCAGGTAAAGCAATGACCTAGTAAAGCCAAGACATAAAAGCAATGATGATGTTAGCTGCTGGGGTATAGCCATCTTGTCTTTGCATTCTAACTCGCATTCCTAGTCTTCCTTCTTAGCAAATTATATGGGAAGCCAAGGCAAATAATTAAACTTGAGGGCAAATCACTCACACTTCCTTACTCTTATTCCAGACTGAATAATGCTCTAATGATAATCTTATTTAGAGGATCATGATCTCAGAATTTAAATTCAAAACCCTGAACATCTTTTTATGAAATACTTATTTTGATTCCAACAGCAAGAAGCCAACCACTCAGACTCCAGTCATCAACAAGTTCAGCCTGTAGACAATCAGTCAAGCTTATTTTTCTCAAGGAAACATGTAATTTTGCTTTTAATATACCTTACTAGTGTTCTTTACTTTTCTCAATAATACAAAATGCTTTATAAAAGCACTGTTTCATATCCAGTACTATCTATTACACAGTTGCATTAAAGTATTTAAAAATGGTTGTTAAAGAGATTTTTACAATTCCCCTTCCCCATGCTTCCAATCTTGTTATTTTTTTCCCTATTTTTTCAGTTGAAATGTATTAAGTGACTATTCCACAGACAAGGAACATTTGAAAGTTTGTTACGCTATTAATTGATAATACTTGTATGTCTTTTTATATCATATAAAACAAGGATTTTTGAAAAAACAGTTGGATGCTTGCAAGTTTTTTCTTTATTTTTATATAGTGTCTTGAAAGGCCCAGTTAACATTTTTCTGAAAATAATCTACTTAAATGCAATTGTTTTTAAAATAACCAGAATAAGGGGAACAATTCTAAATGCAACAAATAAAAAAATTTTACCTTTCTAAGAACAGCTAGTGATTATATTTATTATTTTAATCTTCCAAAAATAACTGTATAATACCTACTATGTACCAAGAACTGTGTTAGATACTGCATAGCTATGAACAAAATTTCTGATCTGTAAATTACATTTCCCATAACACCAGTAATTAAGAATCCAGAAATAAAAATATGTATTGTCTGCTCTCCTAGATAAGTACTTGATTCTATTTTAATTAAGCTTTAGTGTCTTTATATTCAGAGCTACACAAGCACTCAGTTACTCAGTGGTATTGAACTAATTCAATAGTTCCACATATTCAGATTTTATATGGCATTCATAATACTTTGAGTTTAAGTTGTACAATTTGAGATTTTCTAAGAATATTACTGTCCTCATAAAAACATACAATCAATGAAACAGTTCACTATAATTTCATTTAATAATTAAAAGCTATACTTGAAATATTGTTTATATTTAAGGTACAGAGGTCATATACAAACTATATATTAATTATAATTTTAAAATCAATACAATCTATATTATTAGGTTTTAGAAATGCATGCTTTATTACATTATCCCTAAGACTGAAAACCATATATTAAAAATCAACCATTCTTTTGGTCATCTAAAGTAGTCTTACATTCAGACTCTAAAATTACAACTTCACACCTTCATTCTTTTGGCAAGAAAAGAAAAAATTTGCTTTTCTTTTGTTTATCTTCCTTGGAGACTTTTTTGATGGAAAATTCAAGAACTTCTCTACATTTTTTAGACAACCTCATTATTTACAAAGCCATTTGCTATTATTTTTACATACATTGATAAATAGAAAATAAAACACAAAATGAAAATAAAATTAAAAGCTTGAATTATATATATCTAGGTGAGCTAGTAGTCTTTGACATTAATTAAGAAAATAAGCATTTTTATATGCATATTAAAATAGTTACATTAAAACATATGCAAAAATAATATTTTACTTAAAAATAGGCAGCTAATATCCATACAAATAAATATATATTTGCAATAACTTTGAACACTTATAAAGTAGAAACAATGAAAATAAAATGTGGCAAACTATTACATTTAAATCCAAATTAGTGTTATGATTAATTCTCTTAGAAAAACTCAGAAATTAAATTTATTTGATTTCCTTTTTCCAGTGTTCTATTATTAATATAGTGGATCATAGTTTGTCATAGATGAAATAAAACAATTTGTGCTTGATAATCATATAAAACTAAATTAAAAGGATGAATTTCTTTCACATTTTACTATAATCCTGGTTTTTAATGCAGAAAAAAAGCATGTCTAAATTATTTTATTTTTATATTGCTTTTTGAAACATTGTATACCTTCAAATAACTCTGTTTTAAAATATAGCTTTTGGGAAGCATTCATGTATTTAAATTCCTTAAATTATTTCTTACTTTACAGTCAAAGTGAAAACTTTGGATAACAGGCGGAAGTCAGAAAAACAATTGTAAGATCGAATACTGAGGGTATGATAAAAAATTGGGCTACTTTAACTTTGCAGCAATAGGTGGCACTGTTACCTAAATACTCTTTGACTTGTATTGAAGAACTAGAAATGGGTTTTCTCTGTATATAAATTCATATATGTAAACAAATGGGAACACGGACAAAAATTGTAAAAAATTCCAGGGGTATTTTGTTATCATTATTATTTATTTAGAATTATATTTATTTGTACAGTCAGCAATATGTCAAATAGTGGAAATGTAGATTAAAATTTATGGCAATAAATATGATTAAATGGGTGCACACTGAGTATAATTCATGAAAATGTTGACTTTTTAATACAAGTAAGAATAATTACTTAGCTTTTTTCCTCTAGAATTTTACTTCATAAATTCCTAATTCTGTAGATTTTTATATTGGTATTTTAAGGGGTTCTAAAACCAAACAATAATTTAGAGTGCTTAAACTGATTAATAGAATTCACTTTCCTCTGCCATGTTTCTTCTGAATTGTTTTGTGTAGTGGTAAAAATAAATATCAAGGTCGTTGTGTGATCTCTATGTGTATTGGGCATAGTGAATCTTGACAACACTCAACCCATTTTGCTGATAGTACAGAAATAGAATTCTTCACCACTGTCAACATGGTCATTTTTAGCCTCTGAAAGAGAAAAGAAAAGAAAACAGTGGGGTATGTATGTGTTCGCAGTGTTAATAGATAGGGAGAAAATAGCTATAAAATAATGACCCTATGCAGACAGGTTGTAATGACCACGCTTTCCTCTCACCAGAGAAGGCAAAGTTGAATACAGGCTTGAATTTGGTGGCCAAGCCTTGCAGTGTGGCCTGGTGTAAGCCACAGTGTGCGCCAAGCCTTGCAAACTGATTATTGTTAAACCGACTAATGGCTGATGAAACATTCTCTCAGAATTCTCAAAAATGATGGTTGAATATATGTCTTGATGGTGCTCATGGATATGTTACCTGATGCTTAAATAATTCCTAAGAGAGAACCATAGCAAAGGTGAAGGGATCTAAGTTAGAGATCAACATTCCAGCTACTAGACAACCAGTGGTCACACTACATGATTAGGTCCAGGGTTGCCTGTTAACTCATCCTGCTGTAGAGTGCTGCATGCCTCCAGCTCCCTTCAGACGACTTTCTGCAGCAAATGCTACCTGAGATAGGCCTTGGCTGTCTGCCTTCAGATAAGATTGTTTCTGCTGAACAGAAGTTTCAGGCCCAAGGTCACCTTCTCTTTCTGGGGACACCCACACTTAATGATTAGCATGGGGCATAAACAGTACCTACTCAAGCAACTCCTGCTTCATTTTTGCTCCAGAATTTCCCATAGAATGGGATGAGACTTCGACATCAGGTTCAGCTTCTCCATATCGCAGGACTGCTTCCTTCCTTCCCCTTTCATAGGGTTTACTACCCATTTGGCCTACATATTTGGGGCTAGGCTTGGCCTAGGCCAGGAGTTCCATCCAGGTTTCCTACTGCGGTTGCAGAGGCCTAAGCACTTGAACCATCACCTTCTGCTTTCCCAAGTGCATTAAGAGGAAGCTGGATCAGAAATGGAGAAGTTGGGACTTGAACTGGTGATCTGATATGGGATGCTGGCATCACAAATGGTAGCTTAAGCACAGTGGCACAACTCCGGCCCTCATATACAGTATAATTTTGTTAATGTTTATTACATATCACTTATTTGTCAAGTCCAGGTTGGGCTCCAAAGTTAATTTAACACGTAGCCTTTGTTTTCCTGATTTTACTGATCACCATCATTTGCAGTCTATTCACAACCCACATTCATTTATATTCTGTTATTTAGGGTGAAATAGATGCCAATTTATAAAGCAAACAGTTTTATGAGTGTACAACTTTTTGTGTTATAAACCAACTCATATTGGAAAATTTGCTTTTTGTATAAAAAACATTATTTAAAAAAATCTGAAATGTATTGTACTTATTCCTTTATCAGGTCAAATATGTTTCACTTATAGTCTATATGTATCTAAATCATTTTCAAAAAAAGATTCACTGGAAAGCATAAGTATAAATTATTTGTTAGCAGCCATAAAAGATTAATTTTTTAAAAAAATTGCAAAGAAACTTATATTTTTATATAACATCATACTAGTGAAAACAAGACATGGGGTTAGTATTGACTCTACCTTAGTCTGTGGCATCCTTTTGATAGCCCAGCATAGAGGGAGTCGACAAGTAAGTATCTGGGCTCCTGGAAGTTACCATTAACTGACTAAAGTTGAAATTGAACTCTATTTACTACCCAAATGCTGCTAAAGCAACTGGTTTTATAGTAGAGGACATTAAACTGAGATCTGGAAAAATGAAATCCTTGCCTGGACAAAGGACATTTGATGCGTTATGATGTCTTGGAAGCAATCTAGTTCCCTTTTTATACAACTCTCTGGGCTGCTATGCTAACAAACTTCAGAATCGCCATTTTTTAAAATGAAAATGAGCATCAGTTAATAGAATGATTATTATTGTACTATGTTACTAGATGGCTATTGTTTAAAGTAAATTGTTTGCCTTCAGATTCATTGTATTCTACATTGTGCTGGTGGATTATATGGAATTTATAGCAAAAATTCAAGTTAATTCACTTAATATATTTTAAAAGTCAGTATTTTTCTAAATTTTTTTCAGTAGAAAGCCAATTATCAAAATCCAGAAGTCAATTTTAAATTTAAACCAAAGCTTGGCATAAGTGTTCATTAAAATTTCTAATGTTTTGTTATATTCAAAAAGCACAATTTTCTGGTTGAAAGCCCCTCAATGTTTTAAATATACATATATATTTATAACTTATACACATATATTCATAAAATTTACATATGTTATCAGAGGAGAAATGTGACTGTGGAGGTATGACATCCACCTTACCACATTTTGCAGTTGAATATGTTTTCTGATGTTGCCAATTATTATTGTGGTTATACTCAGTTCATAAACTCATTTCATGAAAACAAACTTTGAAAAGCAAAAATACCCAAACAAATCTTAATTGATCACAATCACCACAAGTGAGAATTTAAGTACTTTATAAATTTGGGCAACGAGATGCATTGAGACAGACAAAAGGAAAGCTAGAAGATGAACAAAACTGAAGTTAACTGTCAGCATTTTTCAAAGATATTTCATCCTTAGTGATAGTCACCATGCTGTGTAATACTGTAGGTCTTTGGAACTTACTCCTCCTATCCAACTGGAATTTGACTGACAACATCCCACTCTCCTCCCTCAATTCCCCAGCCTCTTCTGACTACTACTTGACCCCCTACTTTTACGAGATCAATCTTTTCAAATTCCACAATGGTGTGAGATCATTAATTGTATCAGAAATCACAACACGTAAGATAATATATATGTTAACTAACTAGAATTAACCATTCCACAATGTATATATATGTTATTATTATATATAATAAATACATATTTAATCTATCAATTTTTAAAAAATAAAAATAATTTAAAGATTTCAAAGCATCAAATATACAAATTCTTTAAAAAACAAGTTAAATAAATAAAAATAGCTACCCATAGTTGCTATTTTTAAGTGGTAAAATTTTATGAGTATTTTTATATTTCTAATATGCTTTGTTATTTTTTTTTTAAATCCATGAATAGAAAGCAGGATAACTGAGACTTTGACAAGTGAAGTGACTTAGTAATGAATCAAATAATTAGGGGAAATGAAATTCGAATCTAGGCACTTGTAACTTTGAAGTTGAGCTGTATCAGAACTATAGCTGCCTCTCTGTAGTTTCAAATAAATATTGATGATGAGTACTTACAATTATTTATTGACTGGGTAGTATACATTTTCTTTTAAAAAAGGGAATAATAGCAGAAAAACAAATCTATAAAGACAAAAAGGTTGGTGATTTGTAGTATTGATGTCCTTAGGAAGATATTATCAAGCACTCAAAACCACATCATGTGTGTGAATGATAAGAAATGTCTGAAACCAAAAGCAGTGAAATTCGAGATATATTCTTTATTTCAGCCATAGACAATGAAAAACTTTAATTCTAAAAAATGGAATTATAGTTAAAATATTTGAAGGGTTTATTGAATTCACTATTTTGAAGGCAGCGGCTTGAGAGTCCCATTATTAGACTCCAGAATTCTACTGAACTTTGTATTGTCATGCAAAATGTGATCTGCTTTGCAGATGAGTGTGTTTCTGGGGTGTGGTTTCAAAGAATCTCAAAGAGATCAGCTGGGTGAGATAAAAGCTTTTAAAATGTGTTCCAGGGGCCAGTGCGGTGGCGGTGGCGCACTAGGTTAATCCTCCACCTGTGGCACCAGCATCTCATATGGGCACTGGGTTCTAGTTCCGGTTGCTCCTCTTCCAGTCTGGCCTGGGAAGGCAGTGGAGGATGGCCCAAGTGCTTGGGCACCTGCACCCGCGTGCAGCTCCTGGCTAAGAAGCTCCTGGCTCCTGGCTTCGGATTGGCATAGTTATGGCCGTGGCGGCCATTTGGGGAGTGAACCAATGGAAGGAAGACCTTTCTCTCTGTCTCTCTCTCTCTCACTGTCTGTAACTCTACCTGTTAAATAAATAAATAAAAATCTTTATAAAAAATAAAATGTGTTCCATAGAACATTGTCTAACCTTAGTTATGTGTGTATATGTAATAGCTAGATCTGTGTATATATATGTACATCTGAATAATATAAAACATGAATCTCTAACAAATGTTATTTTGTAAGTTTTTAGCAGGAGACAAGAAAGCATTATGTTTTGTGTAGCTCTTTAACTTCCCTTTCATCCTTCATCCCAAATACTTTTGTCACAAGGTATCAGAGGTTTTTCTCAAAAGTTTGTCATTTTCACAAGAAATTCTTTCATTCAGTTATGTGAAAGACTGATTGAAAAGAAACTGGAAAATTGTGATTACCTGTTGATTTGTGCAAAACTCCACTGAGGCAAAAGCCAAGAGGCATTTGTGTGTATGGGTGATGTGGTTTATACTTACTGTATACATATATAATAAGGACAACCTTTGAAAAATTTGGTTTTAAATGTCAAGAACCGAAAAGAACTCTATCATGTGTGTTATTAATATGTTTCACTATCTAAAAGAATATTCCATCATGTAGTAGGAATGTCACATTACCATAATTTTCTTATATCAAATGCATGCATTTAGCAAATAGATTATGATAGTGCCTTCTCTGAAAGAACAAAATCAGTTTTGTACTGAGCTTCATGATGCTGAACTGTCCAATCTACTTTAAAAGTAGATCAATAATTTAGAAGTAATTTTTGTATCTTTTGCTTAGCATTTCAATAGATTTAAGTAAATGGTCTCATGTTCATAGAGTACAAAGTAAAATAGTTTGGCAATTTTCCTGTTAATAGAATCAATGAGAATCAATGTAGACACAATGTTAAGTGGACATAGTTGTCCTCTTTGTTTTTACTACTTGTTAAATCTTGTATTTTGACAACTTTGTCAAATAAATAGCAGCTCATTTAGCTTTTGTTTTGTTGTTGCTCTTTGTTTTTTAATGATAGTGCTCATAAAGAGAGAAGAAGAGAGAAAGATTCAATCTGCTGGTTCACTCCTCAAATGTCCTCAACAGCAAGTGCTGGACCCAGTGGAAGCTAGGAGCCAGGAGCTTCATCTAGGTCTTCCACGTGAGTGCTCAGGCCCAAGCACTTTGTCCTCTTCTGCTGCTGCTTTCCCAGGCACATTAGCAGAGAGCTGGATCATAAATGGAGCAGCTGGATCATGAACCAGTGCCCATATAGAATGTCCCAGGCAGCAGTTTAACCCATTTTGCCACAATGCCAGCCCCTCATTATTTTTATAGCACAGTAGTCATTGTGTAATTTTAATATGGTTATAAATAAAATATAATTTATCATGCATACAACTATTTTTTGAGATTTATATACAGTAAAAATATTTGCATATCAAAGTAAGATCAGGAATTTTTATTTGCATATTATATTTTACTTTGAATTTTAAAATTTGGAAATCTGCTAAAGGTATAAATTCAAATTATAGGTAGAATAATGTAAATTATGGATATTTGAGTATTTGGGATCTTCAAATTTTCGCATGTTTCTGTTCAGTGTTTCAGGGATATTAATACCATTGCTACTCCATAACACACTTATAAAATTATAGATCTTGAAAATCTGTGTACTATTTACTTCAGTTATATATTTTACAGCTATAATTAAATATTAGGTCATCTGCCTTGCTTATGAAATCATATACTGTCTACTTAATTTTAATGACATGTTTTCCTAAGGAGCTCTGAATTCCACAGCTAGAGTGCATATTTATTACATTAATTTGCAAAATAAATAAAAACAGCAAAATAATGTGTTATCGTCATTGATAGTCAACTGTGTTCTAACAGAGATCAGGAGCCTGTCAGAAATGCTATTGTAAACCCTTTGTTCAGAGGTTTGTTTGTTTGGAGTATGGCTTCATGATCATCAAATAACATGTATTGAGTGTGGCTCAGCACTGACTGTGACACATCTTCTCATTTCTCTACACTTCCACTCCCATAGTTTGCAGCTTGTCAACTTGGAGTTTCAAATAGCACTGTGCTGTCACTCCAAAATACATACCTTTAGACCCTGTTTCTCTCCTACACTCTGGACTGCATTTCTGAATTTCACATACTGAATATCTAGACTTAGAACCCATGTTCTATTCTAACGTGATTCTTCCAAATCAGCCCCTCTAAAGTGCTATTGTTTTCCCAGCTCACTAGCCCTAGGATCATCTTTGACTCTTGCTTTTCCATATCTTTTGTGCTTAATGTGTTCAATTACTGTCCACTTTGAAAATAGTTTATTGTTTTCTTCTCACTGCCACTCTGGATTCTTGAAATTATCGCTGCACCTTAGGAACTACTGCAATGGCCTCCCAGTTTGCCTCCATGTAAGCTTCATGCTCTCCAATCTGTTCTTTCTATCACCACTAGGTGAATGACCATATTGCTATCTAAAATATTTTATAGCTCCTCATTGTCTATTAGACAAAGATAAGGTGACTTGGCTCGTTACGTAAGGCCCTGAAAATTTTAAACTCTGCATTCTTTCCAGCCTCATCACAATCTTTTGGAACAAATAGTTCTGTTTAGTAAATATATCACTCACAAAATGGTCCCTCTGTTCATCTATCTCATTACCTGCACTTATAATATTGCATGTACTAGATTATTCTCTCTGCCTACCTACTAGCTATGCTTTCTTAAACCAGTATAATAGCCATTCTCTAATTCACTGAAGAGATTGCTTAGTGCACCTCTTATTTAAAGATCACTTACTGTTATTTATTTGAAAGAAAGAATGCTAGAGAGGGATAGTGAGATGGGGAAAGAGAATGAAATCTTCAGTCTGCTGATTCATTCCTGAAATTCCTGCAGAAGCTGGGGTTGGGCCTGAATGATGCCAGGTTCCAGGAACTCCAGCTGAACCTTTCATGGGGGTGGCAGGAACTCACCTACTTCACCCATCATGTGCTGCCTCCCAGGCACATTAGCAAGAAGCTGGATGAGACATAGAGGCTGGAGTCAACCTCAGGCACTCCAATATAGAATGAAGACCTTTGAAATAGCGGCTCAATCTACTGTGTCACAGTGCCCACCCTTGTACTGTCTTTGTTATTATCTTGAGTTGCAAAAGATAAATTTGTTTTTTGCTTTTCATACTTTCTTTCTACAAATGGATTATTAACTTCATTTTTAAATATTTATTCATTTATTTGAAAGGCAGAGTTACAGAGAGAGAGGGAGGGAGGGAGGGAGGGAGAGAATCTTCCCTATGCTGGTTCACTCCTTAGTTGGCCGCAACAGCCAGGGCTGGGCCAAGTCATACCCAGGAGCCAGGAGCCAGGAGCCAGGAGCCAGGAGCCAGGAGCCAGGAGCTTGTTCTGGATCTCCCATGTAAATAGCCGGGGCCCAGCCACTTGGGTCATCCTCTGATGATTTTCGGAGGCCATTATCAGGGAACTAGATTGGAAGTGAAGCAGCCGGGTCACAAACTGGTGCCCCTATGGGATGTCTGTATTGCAGGTGGCAGCTTTACCTGCTACGTTACAATGCTGGCCCCAATAATCCAGGTTTTATAACAGATTTTGACAGGATAAGAAGCAACAACACTCACAAAAGTGAAATCTTGGGCAAGACATGAAAACAGGTAGTCTAAATTGAAATTTGGTGCTAGTACTGGTCATGATAATAATTGCTGAACTGGTAAAAATATCATAATGGTGGTGGCAATGAGGTTGGAGATGTTTTGGTTCTGAATCATGCTAACTCACAGAGTGTCACTTAAAGAATTCAAGGCAGATTGTCAGTTCTTTAAGACTGGACAGTAGGACATGCAGTACTGTAGATACCCTTGAAGCCCAGCTTCATGAAAAGAATGAATTTTGCTTCCCAAAATAATCCATGAATGTGTGATATAAATAAATAAATATGTGGTTTTGGATGTGTGCTACTCCATGCTGCCTGTCAAACTCTTGACTGGGCCTAATCTATCCATACGTGTGTTATTGAGCCATAGAAAATTTAAATAGTAGTTTACTATCTAATATGAACAAGGGCAAATCTCTTATATAAATTTTTTTTATATTTTTGGGTTCAGGAAAATGGTTTTATTGTTTACCATGAATTCAAAGTATTGAAGATTAAAATATATGGAAGTATTTATCATTACAAATGTGTCAAAGAGTACATATCTTTATTTTCAAAAATAAGCAAACCAAGACAACATCAGATAAAACCAACAAAATGCATAAAAAACCATGATGCATACAAACAACTTAGTAATCACAATTGATTATATGTACAGATTTGGTTTGAATATGTCAAATGACAATTCTAAAAGCTTAACAGTGAGGAAAATATTATGATACTTCCTTGGAAATGCCAATTTATAAAAGATTTATTTATTTAATTGAGAGGCAGAGTTACAGACAGAGAGAGGGGGAGACAGACAGATAGGTCTTCCATCCCCTGGTTCACTCGAGCAATGTCTGGAGCTGGACCAATCAGAAGCCAGAAGCCAGGACCTTTTGGATCTCCCACACGGATGCAGGGGCCTAAGAACTTGGGCCATCTTCCACTGCTTTCTCAGGCCATTGCAGAGAGCTGGACTGGAAGTGAAGCAGCCGGGACTTGAACCGGAACCCATATGGGATGCTAGCACTGCAGGTGGGGGCATTACCTGCTATGCCACAGTGCTGGCCCTTAGTTTCCTTTTAAATACCTTCCCCTCAAGCTTACCTTTAGAAAAATTTTAATATCTTTTGTTCAATAAGGCAATTGTTTGCATATATCTTTATGAAAGACAGCTAACTGGAGGTTAGACAAAGGAAGTGGATGGTCCAAATCTAAAAAACTACTAAGAAGCAGAATCAGTACTTGCTTCCGTCTGTCTTACGGGACATTAAAACTCTCATTTATCATGAAGAAATACTATGCTGCTGATCTCTTGTCTCCCCTCCTTGAACCCATAGGTCTCCCTCTCCTACTCTACCTTGTTGCCTGGAACATGGTGTTATTTGAATCATCAATCTCCCTTACCTACTGGCTTTGGGTCATGCTCAGCTTTGAGCATGACTCAGCAGGAGATGAGAGAGTAGGCGAAGGGCTGAAGTGAGGCTTGGTCACTTTTTGTCTGCTCCCTTGTGCTCGGGGCTGCAGTTTCCAACAGTCAACCATGTGGCTCCTTCACTAGGGGGCTTCAGGGACTCTTGAGTAGCTTTCTGCAAGGCCTTCACTTCCCTCTGCAACCCTATGTATCTCTTCTCCCCTGGCCTTTCAGACTTAGGCTGGCTGCAGTAGCTCTTTGTTCTTTTATACCCATTCACAATAAAAAAATGAAAATTTGCCATTATCACTTACATTTCTATGGAATTTTATAGCACAATGAACAGGAGTGCTTTCTCAGTCTATTTTTAGTTTTGTTGTCTATGAGTCCCTAATGTTGTCTGTTCACACAAATATTTCTAGTTTTCAAAGGTGTCCATCAAAACTTTTTTCTTCGCATAGAATATATGTTTACAGACTCTAGTCTAACATACCTCAAGGACTGTGAAATTTGTCACATCTACACAGTTATAAATTTTTGGCAGAATAATCTAGCCCATTGTGTCTCAGATCTCTTTTAAAGTACTTTTTACATACAACTTTTCCTCATCAATTATAGATCATTATTGATTCATATTTTTATATTGCACTCTATGAAAGTTAAATAATTAAATATGGAAAACATGGTCTTAGCTATGATAATCTTATTTTACAATTGGATGTTAATAAATATGCACCAAAACTTGTGACACAGGCATGAATTTAGTAAGAGAAGTACAAAGAAAGTGCCTAAAAATTCAGAAGAAATTGAATATTAGTTTTGCTAAAATTGTTTAATTTGTGAAGATATTATATAAAATCACTGGTTAGATTGAAAATCTCTTGAGTACAGAGGCCAGCCAGATGTTTGTTATCTCTCCAGATGCACAAAACACTTCTTTCCCATCATGAGTTTAATAGCTGCCATTGATTTTTAGAATCATGGGATATTCTGGTATCAATTAGTTCAGAATGACATGGAACTTCCAAGAAAATGCTCTCAGAGTAAAACACATTTATGATAGAGAGTGAATAAAAAATGAACATGCAAGATGGAACCCTACCTTTCCAGACCCCATGTCCTTGAACAACAGGTAATCCCAGAATTCTGAGTTTGAGGATCTTATCTCTGTGGCAATTGTTATCTTCAGTTACCAACTCGCAAGACCTATGGAGTAGTTAATCTCATCAATATTGCTGTATATCCTGTTGAATTCCAGCAGTCTTATGCATCCACATGATATACACGTGCCAATTATCTTCTAAAATGCTCAACTAGTTTGTTTTCTATCAACTACAAAAATATTTGTGTTCTCCAACTCATGCTAGCTTTGGATATTACAAATGTGTATATGTATTTTAGTTTTTGCTAATTTAATGAGTAAAAACAAAGCAAAACAATCAGAAAATTCTGTTATTTAAATAATTAACTTGGTATTGAAGAAGTGCAATATACAATTTAAAAGTATTTATTGATTATCATATTCTCTTCAATACAATTTCTATTGTGTTTTGTCTTCATTATTGCAAATTCTCCACAGTAATAATTTTTCTAATACATAATTATTTGACATAAACATTTATTTAGGAAAAGTAACTCCTTACTCTTTTTCATTTTAAATGTATTTGTTTTTTATTTATTTGAAAGGGAGACAGAGAAAGGGATTGATAGATATCTTTCATCTACTAACTCACTCCCCAAATGGGCACAGCAGTCTGGGCTGGGCGAGGCTGAAGCCAGAGGGCAGGAATCCATTTGGGTCTCCCATGTGGGTGGCAGAGACCCAAGCACTTGGACCACCAGGTGCCTTTCTAGGTGGATTAGTAGGGAGTTAGATTAGAAGCAGAGTGGCTAGAACTCAATCAGCACTCCTCTATGGAATGCTAGTGTCAAGCGGTGGGTTAGCCCACTGTTCTACAACGCCATCCTGTGATGTGTCTTTTTTAAGCACAGGTAATTTTTTCTTTAATAATGGTTGATTCCTTTAGCCTACTTGGTGGCTTTAAATGCTTGCACTCAACATGAATATATGGGCAGGATGTTATAGGTGCCAGGTGTGCTTCAACCACATTTAACACTACTTAGCAGTTATAGCTCCATAGGGTCAAGGGAGATAATGCAATATAATAAAAGAACAACTGGATCATAACGTATTTGAAGAATTTATTGTCTGAGTTACGCCATATGGAAACAAAAAGATTGGCCATACTATCTTTAGATTCCAATTCAAAAGAGTAAGCATTTTTACAGGTTATATGTGTATATATATGTGTGTGTGTGTGTGTGTATGTGTATAACTAAAATGTAGCAAAGCTCCAACATGCTAAGGCAGAATTGCCTCAGTCTCTTTTTCTTGTTTCTTTCCTCTTTTATTTATTAAGAGGGAATATTTTGTGGGAATTCTAACAGTGTGTGTCACAGTCTGCTTGAACTTTGAGCTCCAAGCAGTAGTAGGACCAAGGGTCTGTTTTTTATTGCTGCTGCTACTGCTGCTTTTGTGATCCCAGCCCAAGGAATTGCTTAGGCTGCCAATCCTATCAACACACTGGCCTTGCAGAGATACTGCTTTCCTCTGGAATGTTCATCATGAACATTCACAATATTGCCTTTAATTCTCTATAGTTTAGTAAATATCCAGATACAGCTTGTAAGAAGGTTTTACAAGGTTTTATCAGAAACATGCGGATAAGATCCAGGAATTTCAGTTCCAAGCAACATTCTCTTGACTGTTATGATAGCCAACAGAATCTGGCTCCTTATCATTCTTAACTCTTTCCTGACTTCTATTCCATTGATGCCAGCTTTCTTCGAGGTGAAGAAACTCTGCCCAGCATCTTCAGTCCTGAGAACAGAGTGGTTATGTTCTCTTCCTCCAGTCTAAGAATTTTATTTTCTTTCTTCACTTTCTTCCCTGTGACCTGTCTTTTTTTTTTTTTTTTTTTGCCAATTGGAATAAATCAGTCTGGTTTTATACATGACTCAAAACAAAAAACATTACAATATTTTAGGTAGAAATTTAATGTGGAAATTCAGGTTTAAACATCTCTGGAGGGACTGGAGTAGCAGAGATCAAACAGAAGCCACTAGATTAGACTTTAAGACAGTATCACACCCAATAATTATAGAAAGTAGAAATCTGCTGTAGCTCCCACTATCACTGCTTGTAGAGCTGCATCTTAACATTCAAAGAACTGGTAGTTACACAGTAATGCCGAGCTGAGCAAACACAACTTTCTATGTACTTTCAGATCTCTGGTACCTTACTTTCCAAAAGAAAAAGCGAGAGGATGATGACTGCATAAGGCAGAGTTCTGAGATAGCCCCAGCATTCCAGCTCCATGATGTACATGTATTATATAATTCCCTTCTCTTGATTGTGCATGGGACTTTTGAATATGGCTTATTACTCACATGATTATGTTACATTCAGTGGTAGAGGGATTTCACCATTGTAACTGAGTCCATAGTCAGTTGATTTTGAACTCATCAAGGGACATCATCCTGACCTAATTAAATGAGTCCTTACAACAGAACAGAGAATGTAAAGTGCCAAGGTCTGACCTGTTGGCCTTGAAGGAGTTTGCTATGATGGAGAGTGTAACATGGCAGCAGCTGAAGGGTGGCCTCTGGGAGCACAGAGCAGCCTTTTGCTGACAGACAGCAAGGAGGTAAAGACATTAGTTTTTTAACCATAAGAGACAGCACTCTGCCAACATGCAGTGTGCTTCAAAGCTGCCAAGCTCCAGATGAGATTCTAACTCATTCAACCATTTCAGCACAACGAAACACTAAGCAGAGGACTCTGCCAAACTGTACCAAGACCTGTAAACCACAGAAACCATGTGACAATTTCTGGTATTTAAGTTACTAAACTTTTGATAGTTTATTGTGCTACAAAAGAAGCTAATGCAAACACTTTCACCTTACTTGAGCCTTACAAATATGCATGTAGACCTCACATTGGTAGAGTCCTACTTTAAAGGAGACTTAAATATAGTCCTGTTTCTCTCTCTGAGAAATAGATGTAGTCCTTGTGGTACTGGAAAGTATGTACAAAGAGGGGAAATAGATTCCAAGTTACAACAGAGAATTTCCTGCATGGATAATATCTAGCTCTTTCATAGGAAATCTGGCTTTTAAAAATAAATGTGTGGTTATACTCCATTGACTCAATAGTACTTAATAACCCAAAACCAGTATATTCTATGTCTCTGGCTTTGTAGTTAAAAATAATACCATTTGTAAGACATCAGCAATGCTATATGAATTGTCTTATCCAATCAATTCAAGTCTCCCTTCTCCAATGTGAAGAGGATAAAGGAGAACCTATTCTTGTAGAATTTTTTGAGGTCTAAAAGTTTAATCAAAAATGTGCATATACAAGATAAATAATGGTTTGCATCCACTTAGACCCAGAATCTATATTTTGAAAATAAACACATCTACATATTTTACATGACCAACTTTTATATTTTCAGCATACGAGATAAACTCTTCTGAGTTATGGCTCCTCATTTTTTTTTTGTTTTGCTGGTGGTCTCTTGTTTACATTGTAAATGTAGGACTCATTATGAATTCCCTAGAAAATTTGAGGATTTATCATCTCAGTTTCTGAGGGTCAGGAGTTTGGGGGCAGGTTAGTTAATGTTGCTGGCTTAGGATCTCTCATGAGGCTGCAGCATTTGGAGTCTCAACTGGGGCTGGAGAATCTGCTTTTAAGCTTACTCACAGTATGAACAGGAGGTATCAGTCCCTCATCATGTGGCCTCTCCATAGTGCAGTTCATGACATGGCTTTCTAAGATTAAGAGAAAGAGAAAAAAACAGACCAAAATACAAATCCCTGTGTCACTTTGATTATCTAACCTTGGAAAGTGACACAACATCCCTTCTGCCATATTTCTTAGTAATAGTGAGTCACTATGTTGATGTGCAGCCCTCACTCAATGGCAGGGGATTACGTAAGGGTATGACTTTGAGAAGATAGGAATCAGTGAGAATCACAGGGAGCCTGCTTACCAACATATGATGTTCTTCAGAAAAACTGACCAGGAGATCACTAGAGAGGGAAACTACCCATGGTTGACTTCATTCTGGACACTGATAAAACTTGTTCCATATAGCGAAATCTATTTCATACAGTCTCCTTGCCTTAGGTTTACCAAACATGTATCAAGATTGCAATTGGTCTATAGCTTTCAATCATTCCCTTCATTTTTTCTTTTTTTAAAAATATTCATTTTACTTATTTGAATAGCAGAGAAATATAGAGTGGAAGCATCAGAGAAAGGAAGAGGAAGATCCTCCATTTTCTGGTTCACTCACCAAAAGGCTGGGATGGATGGGGTGGGCCAGATGGAAGCCAGGAACTTGGAAATCCATCTGGGTCTCCCACAAGGGTGGTAGGGTCCCAAGTACTTGGACCATCGTCTGCACACTAGCAGGGAGCTGGATAGGAAGTGGAGCAGCTGGAACCTAAGTCAGAACCCATATGGGATGCTGGCATCACAGGCAGTGACTTAACCTGCTGTGCCACAATGTCAGCTCCCATTCTCCCCTTCTTACACAATAAATTTAACCTAGAGTTTTTAGGTGGTGTATGGCTTTGCAGAATAAAGACAATATTTTTCAAATTTTTCCTGGATCTGGGTATGGCATCTGATGTTGGTAGAGAGTTGTGGACAACTTTTGAGTCATGCTCTCCTGTTTCCATGTTTTTTTTTTTCTCCTGATGATTAAAATGTGGGCATGGGGACTTGGAGTTGGAGTCTCTTGGATAACATGGATAAGAGCAATGCTCTAGGAATAACAAGGCAACAAGGCAGAAGGAGCACAGAAACTGACTCTGGAGTGCCAGGGTAATCTGGACTGTTTACATCTAGACCTTTAGATAAGAGATTAATCAATGTCCTTTGCATCTAAATAAAACTTATTTTTATGCTCAATGGAGTATACCTTGCATATTGTAACTCTATATCTTTCAAATTACTTTGGCTACTACCCTCAGGGTATATATTGCAATACAATAATGCAGCACATAGGGTTTGTGTCATTTTAGCCATCTGGAGCAACCTGGTGCAAGCCTTTGTTCCTTACCTATTGTTACCTTTGTTCCTTACCTATATATTGCAATATAATATATACAAATATATAGCTAATTAAGAGTTTTTTATGATATTTTTCTTAAGTATGTACCCTCTTATCGATTGTTATCCCCTGTTCTGTTTTATTCCATTCTATTCTGTGAGGACAAATAATTTTGGTTACTACCTGCTAACTCAATTTCATGATTCATTCATGGCTTAAAACCTATAGTTTGAGAAACATCATCCAAACTGATACCATAAGATGAAAGCATTTTACCCACGTGATGTGTTCAATGATGGTATTTCCCCCCTCGCCATCCCACCTTAAATTTAATCCTGTGAATCTTTTAGAATTCATATATTTAACATCTGTTATTAACTCTCGTGTTATTAACTCTCAAATTTACTGGCTGTTCATCATTATTTTAGTTCCAATTAAAGTTTTGTTTAATTTTTCTTGACTTTTTCATTCTAAAGAGTATATTAAATGCCTTGTATTGAGATTTTGTGTTAGAATAGTAAGAAATTATTTATTTCAAATAGTTATAGTCTGTAAGAACAGACAAGCATAGAAAAAAGATCATTGAAATAGATTATATGAGAGCATACCAGAACATTTCTCTTCTAATTTAGTACCTGTTAAATGACTTCCCCTCTACCTTCCACTACTCTCCTCAGCCTCTGCTATCCACCATTCTACTCTCATCTTCCATGAGAGAAACATTTTTAGATTCTACACATAAGTGAGATCATGTGATACTTGTTTTTCTGTGCCTGGCTTATTTCAGTTAAGATAATGATCTCCAGTTGTCCATAGTGTTGAAGAATAACATTTAATCCTTTTCATGGCTGAATAGCATTCTACTGCATTATCTACAGCATATTTTGTTTATTCATTCATCAGTTGGTGTTTCCCTTTCTTGGCTATTATGGGTAGTGCTGCATGAGAAGGTGATTATATATTGTACTGTATGGGGGAATATATAAGATACCGTATGAACATACTTCAAAAGTACATATGGAATTAAATGATAAGTTATATTTGGTGTGGGATATTTGAAATCAATGAAAACTAAACTCAAATTCTAAATCCATGCTTTTTAAATAATATACATTTTTCTCTGTTCTTTTTAAAGAATTGTCATGTGTTTTTCAAAAAAAAAAAAAGGTAGAAGAAAGGATTTGGAATGTTTCCAAAGCTAGAAGAAAGAATGGAATGTTAAGGGAATGATAAAGGTGTGGGGACATGGATATATTTATCCTGATTTAAGCATTACACAGTCTATGAGTATTCATGTTCCAAAACATTGCATGGTACCCTATGCATAGGTACAATGTTATATAGCACTGAAGTATATTTTTAAATAATTTTTTTTAAAAAAGGGAATGGCTAAGAAAAAAAACCAGAGTGGAATATTTGATCTTTTCCTATCATCCCTTTCTTTCTATCCCAGAACCTTCTGGTAATTTAAGGCCTAAAGAAAAAAAAAAGGATGTAATTACTACTATTGTACCTCAAACATAGTATTCATGACATGATCAGACAGTGACACCTTGTGTGTTTACAGCCAAGATGTCGAGTAAGATGCATGAGGGCTCAGGGAAGCAAAGGTGAAAGGTCATTTACTACCGATCGGGACTTTGTTTCTTTCCTACAAAATAGCCTGGAACACACCACTTCTGAATTTTGGAATTGAATAATGGACATTTGAGTTAATAAGTCCAAATTATCACCCCTTTGACTGGACAGACAATGTGAGTCGCAAGAAAAAATTGTACCTATAAGACCTTCATAGCTTAAAAGAGAGACACCTGCAGAGACTTGTCTGAGGAGTGTCTGGAGAGAGCCATTAATCTTGACCACCAGGTCAGTCAGGCTTGAGTGATGAGCACATAGGGTTTGTGTCATTTTAGCCATCCGGAGCAACCTGGTGCAAGCCTTTGTTCCTTACCTATGCATTCCTCTTCTAATCCCAAAGGTATCCTCCTGAAACTTAATCAGTAGCCTTCTTTTCAGCTGCCTCTCTTCAGAGACAATGTTTGTAGCCAATCAAGTTCTAAAGAAAGTAATCTCCGGTCAGTGCCACGGATCAATAGGCTAATCCTCTGCCTTGCGGTGCACACCAGGTTCTAGTCCCAGTCAGGGAGCCGGATTCCGTCCCGGTTGCCCCTCTTCCAAGCCAGCTCTCTGCTGTGGCCCGGGAGTGCAGTGGAGGATGGCCCAAGTGCTTGGGCCCTGCACCCTCTCGTGGGAGACCAGGAGAAGCACCTGGCTCCTGGCTTCGGATCAATGTGATATGCCGGCCGCAGTGCGCCGGCCGCGGTGGCCATTGGAATGTGAACCAATGGAAAAGGAAGACCTTTCTCTCTATCTCTCTCTCTCACTGTTCACTCTGCCTGTCAAAAAAAAAAAAAAAAAGTAATCTCCATCTTGTGAGAAATTTACTCCTGCTTACCTAAAGCCTGCACTTCAGGCCACGCCAATGAATGCTCATTGTTTTGTAGTGATAAATGAAAATTTGCTGTCATGTAATACATAAATTCTGACTAGGACTTGACTACTTTGGAACACATCCCAAGACTCATTAAAAGGTATTGGCCTTGTGTCTCCTGGGCCTAAGTCACTCATAGTCTGTTCTGAGTAATTATTCTATTAATCTTTTAACAGAGCCTGCTTATTTTCATCAACCATAGGTGGACACCCAATGTAGGACTGAGAGAAAACTTGGGACCCCAGAGGGCTGCCCAGGCAGGGACTCGGTATCAGAAGTTTCCCCTTGTGCCCCTCCTAACCTGAGCTTCTCTCCTGGGTTAAGGCAGTAAGTACTCCTGAGCCTCTAGAATTTCTTGTTTCTGGTCAATTGCCTCCCAGGTGTATTCTTGGCTTATTTTTGTCTTTCTTTTTCAGAAACTTCGAGAATTTTCATTTTTCAGAAGCATGAGGCCTCGCCTTCTTTATTCTTTCAATAGGGTGTAATTAAAATAAGGGAAAGCTTGGATTGCCCCAGCTTTGCTACAAAAAATGAGACTGAGTTCATCAGCTCTGAAGAGATGGGCACCAGCTCCTTCCAGCTGGAAGTTTCCTTTAAGTTACTGGAGGCCTAGTGGAATGTCAAGGAGGTAGGTGGTCCCTTTCTGATGCGTCCAGCTACACAGGTGACTCCAACCAGATAATGAAAATAGGGAAAGATGGGAAGCACATATGAGAGAGGATCACACTGTGCTTTTAATTCTCCCTGAAACATTAAGTTTATGGTGGAGAGAAAAACCAAGACACCTAAGATGGGTACCTAAAGCAGCACATTCTGATCCACTACACATAATCTTAGTCCAAGAAATCCAGCAGCTTTCTCCTCCAGAAATGGGCAGGATGATCTTAAAAATGGAGGAACAAGGATACAATTAGCCTCCTTCTGGCTTACAAGCTGGTTTGTGCTCAGTGACTATGGCACCTTTACTTGTAAGCATTTCAGTAAAGGGAAAGTCTTAGAAAAGAAGACTTTAGAATTCCAAAATGGGGAATAATTGATATTGTTCATATATACAGTTTTAAGGACATATCACATTTTCCTTCCTCTCTCCTTCTTTCTTATTGTTCTTTTAATTTTTGCAATGACATAAAAATTTCAATTTACTTTATAATTACAAGCTTGACCCTCTACTAAATGAAGAATTCAACAAGTAGTAAGTAGAAAGACCACTGTTCCTCAGGAGAATAGAGAAGGGCTATAAATAATAATCAAGTCTCAAGATGTTATTTTCATTCATATATATTACATTTTATATTCATTACCATGAATCAGAGAAAATATATGAAATTTTTCTTCTTGGAACTTGGTTGGAAAGATCAGAATCTTGAGCAAAAGATAAAAAATGGGAAAATTATTTTGACTGGTATCTTGAAACATCAAAAAGAGGGGTTGGTAAATTAGCCTTGTTATAAAAGAAGTAAATCAGAAAATGTTTGAGACTGTTACAGAGCTTAAAAGGGCATCAGAAATTGCAGCAGAAAAATCATCTGCCCTTGAACTTGAGAACCTGTTTAATCTTCCTATAGCTACTCTCTATCCTTGCCACTCTGAATTACCTCATGATTTGAATCTCAACTTTCCTTCTCCTCTTCCACCTGAATCTTTACCTATACTTAATAAAAAGAAAGAAAATCGAGATAAAGGGATGAATGTTAATCACACCTTAAAGCAAACCCACTCAATGTGGAGAACCAAATACTCTCTGCTCCCTGAACATAAACAGAATTAATAGTCTTACTTTTCGCATTAGTTGATCCAATCCAAAATTCACTAGAGTTTTCAAAAAAATTAAAATTAATCTCCAGACTTACAACTTTAAGTACTCCTACCTAAACCAGTTGGTTCAAATATTGGCATCATGGAGTAAATTCAATGATTTAGGTTAACAGAGTGGAAGAAACCACTAGATAAAGTACATGGTGATGGCTATGATATAATTAAGGAATTGGGTGATTGTGTAAGGTCCTGGCCACAAAATTATTCTTAGAATCCAAGATTAAATTAAGATATGATAGTGAAGATAAGACCCAATAAAACTATTGCTATATTCAGTTTGGAAAAGACCTTTAAATAGCACTCTGAGATTCCCCACAAAATTTTGAAAGTCACAGAAGTGACAACCTTTTAAATTCCAGTGTAGCGGGCAAAGTTGTCACCTGTAGTGCTGACATCCCATATGGGTGCTGGTTCGAGTCCTGGCTGCTCCACTTCCTATCCAGCTCTCTGCTATGGCCTGGGAAGGCAATAGAAGATGGCCCAAGTCCTTGAGCTCCTGCACCTGAGTCGGAGACCGGGAAGAAGCTCCTGGCTCCTGGCTTTGGATTAGTGCAGCTCCAGCTGTTGCGACCAGTTGAGGAGTGAACCAGATGGAAGACCTCTCTCTCTCTCTCTCTCTCTCTCTCTCTCTCTCTGTAACTCTGACTTTCAAATAAATAAATAATTTTTTTTAAAAAAGTCCAGTTTCATGGAAGGACTTGATGAAGCACTAACTACCCTGATAAAAAGAAGTATAACTGGGTGTCTCTTCTGACTGAGAACTTAGTGATTCTAGTTGACCAGTTGTCTTGGTGTATAACTAAAAAAGAAAAAGAAAAAATCTAACAAGAGTAGCAGTGCATCAAGTTTCCATGCAGGACCTCTGTCCTCAGTTGTATTATAATTATGTCTAAGTGTTCCAAAAGATGTTATCATTTTTGGGTGCTTCTTTAAAATTAATTGAGCATCTAAAAAAAGTGAAATTAACTCTAAGATGCAATGACTTTGAGCAGCCCTTGTCTCGACTGCTGAGGAACAGTTTTTCCCTTTCTTTCTTTCTTTCTTTTTTTTTTTTTGTGCAAGTTGTTGAACTCTTTACTTAGTATAGGGTTGATCTTCTGTGTATGAAGTTAATTGAAAATGGATCTTAGTGGATAATGGGACTGGGAATGGGAGAGGGAGGAGGAGGAGGAGTGAGAGTGTGGGTGGGAGGGGGAACATTCATTTGTAATGAATATTGTGGGAAGTAGCACTATATTCCTAAAGTTTTACTTATGAAATGCTTGAAGTTTGTAGTCCTTAAGTAAAAGTTTTCTTTGGTAAAAAAAAAAAAAAGGAAACAATCTACAAAATTATCAGCTTGCCACAAAAAGGGCCAAGTTTCCAGTGAGCTCCCAAGAGATGCAGACATCAAAGACCATGGACTAGACCCTGTGAATCTGGTGAAGAGATTATTGGGATATCTGCTAATACTAACTGATAGAATCAAAAAGGGAAAAAACGATCCAACATGGGAAGAGGGATACACAGCAGACTCATGGTATGGCAGATGTCCTAAACAGCACTCTGGCCTCAGAATCAGCCCTTAAGGCATTACGATCTGGCTGAAGAGCCCATGAGAGTATTTTACGCATGGAAAGCCAAGACACTCTGGTAAAAAAAAAACAAAAAACAAAAACAAAAACAAAAAACAAACAAACAAAAAAAACACCTAAATGAAAGATCTCTGCGAGTGAGATCCCAGTGGAAAGAACGGGGCCATCAAAGAAGGAGGTACTTTTCTCTGAAGGGAGGAGAGAACTTCCACTTTGACTATGACCCTATTGGAATAAGATCAAAGTCAGTGAACCCTAAAGGCTTCCATAGCCTTGGCAACTCATGACTGGAGCCTAGGGAGATTACTGACGCCATAAACAGGAGTGTCAAATTGTTAAATCAACAACAGGAGTCACTGTGTACTTATGTCTCATGTGGGATCTGTCCTTAATGTGTTGTCCAATGTGAAGTAATGCTATAACTAGTACTGAAACAGTATTTTTACACTTTGTGTTTCTGTGTGGGTGCAAACTGATGAAATCTTTACTTAGAATATACTGAATCGATCTTCTGTATATAAAGATAATTGAAAATGAAAAAAAAACTTGGTGTTAAATTGGAAATTGCATAGAAAATTAATCAATTTTTTAAAAATATCATGTAGGATCTCTGTCCTTAATGTGCTATACATTGTGATTGAATGCTATAACTAGTACTCCAACAGTATTTTTCACTTTGTGTTGCTATGTGGATGCAAACTGTTGAAATCTTTACTTAATATATACTAAACTGATCTTCTGTATATAAAGAGAATTGAAAATGAATCTTGATGTGAATGGAAGGGGAGAGGGAGTGGGAAAGGGGATCATTGTGGGTGGGAGGGAAGTTATGGGGGGGGGAAGTCATTGTAACCCATAAGCTGTACTTTGGAAATTTATATTCATTAAATAAAAGTTAAAAAAAATTATCTTTGGCATCTGTTCTTGCTTGCTCATGATAATGATTGTTATTTGATTTAAACTTTATCATATAATTGTGCTTAGCATATTTCCTTTGACTAATCCTGTCTTGCAAAGAAAACACCCTTATGCTTCCCTATGATGTAATCCCAATGGAAATGGGTTGGCTTTAAGAAAAATTAAAAATAAGGTCCCAATGATTATGGATAAAGAAGTCAAATACAAATTAGAGATTGTTAAGGAATATAACAATGCTTGTATGGGAATTTTTTGGTAGGCTATGATCAATGTATGTTACCTTTTGATTGAAAGTAACTTCTTTAGGATGTATACTTTTATAATCACTCTTTTTTATTCTATTGCTAATTATATCACATGTTGCTTGCAAATATTGTCCAGATGTTGTATATGTCAAAAGACCTGAATAAAATCCACAGCTCATGATATCACAGCAACTAGCTATGATCTATGGTATAACTAGCTATAATCTATGGTATCTATATCTATCCTACCAAGCTGAAATTGCTGCCATATCACTGTTGAGGAACCTCTTGGAATGAACCTTTCCTGATACAAGGGCTTGTATTCACAGCTTGGTCTGCATATACACAAGCTAATGATATGTGACTGGCAGAAAGAACTGAGAATAAACTTCCCTTAAAAATCCTGCAGAGCATTCAAGGGAAACACTTAGTGAGACCTATTTGAGAAATGTCTGGATAGAGCTGTTAATCTTATCTAACAGGTCAATTTCACTTGTGGATGTGCACATAGGGTCTGTTTCTTCTTGGGCATCTGGAGCAACTGGTGTAATCCTTTGTTCCTTATCTAGACATTCCTTATCTATTCCCAGGAATGTCCTTCTTAAAACTAATCAAGTAGCCTTCTTTCCAGTAGCCTCTTTTCAGAGATGATGTTTGTAACCAATCATGTTCTAAGGAAAGCAATCTCCACCCTGTGAGAAATTCACTCTGCTCACCTAAGGCCCATGTTTTTGGGGCCACGCCAATGCATATTCACTTGTAATGATGAAAATTTACTTTCCTGGAATACATAAATTCTGATGAGAACTTGCCTAGCTAGTAGCACATCCTAGACTCATTAAAACGCATTAGGCTTGTGTTTCCTGGGGCTAGGTCACTCATATCTTGTCCTGAATAAACTTTACATAAACCTTTTTTTTCTTTAACAAAGATTGCTTATTTCTCTCAATAGTTTTAATATGAAAAAGATGTACACATCAAGACTTTATGATAAACACTGTAACTGGAGTTTAAGTAGCAATTTTGTGCATGTTAACTGAGACTTCTTATAATGGAAAACATTTATAGCTTTAATACTCACAATCTTTTTGTAGGTTCCAGTATCTTTGACATTTTAAAGTAACTGATCTATCACATTTCTTCCAAACTAAAATCTTAGAAATGTATTTACTTGTCTACTTTATATTAACCTGACTCCAGCTTGGGAGAATTTCCTTATCTCAAAAGCGGCAGGAATGTGCCCTTGTAACAAGTATCGTAGAGGTAAGACAGAGTTCAGAGAGTGTGAGACTATTTCTTTTTTGGGTGGAGAGTGTTTGTGGATATTTGATGCTGATCTAAGATTCAGATTTGAAAATTATAGTAGGAACTCACATGAGTTTAGGCTAAAGAAATCAAGGTGCGTGAGTATATTGCACAGAGAAAGGCGAAGTGCGGAAGTTGTACAAGTTGGAGTTTCTGCTTGTTTTGTATTAATCACAGTTCTTTTTAGTATATATCTCCTTGGAAATGGAACCACAACACATTTGGAATATCTTACATAGGATGGCAGAGAACAGGCTATTTAAGTAGTGGCCAAGAACAACCTGATGTTCTGAGCTACAAATTGAAAGTGAAGGTTACTTTCTTGTAGACTTTATCTTAAAGCAGTAAAACGGGTAACTGCAGCTACAACTGAAAGTATTGATTTTGTAATTTCAGCAAATTAAGAACAAGACAGAAAACCTATTAAACCTTTCCACTGATTGCCAGGGTGCTTTTTGGTGATTCTGAGGGTGACATTAAAATTACATACACCTGTCTCTTTAAAGTAAAACATATATATTATATAGAAGATGCTAAATGTAATTTTGGGAAGTATGTATATTTCACATTTTAAATGTGAAACTTGTAAAACCCAGTACTCTGAATGTCAAATAGTGTATCTAATTTTCATAAATTGGGGTTAAGGTTAGATATGCATTTATTAGATTTTAATAAATTAAACTTTTCTCAGACCCAGAAGATTTTTGTAATAAAAACTGAGAGAGAAATTCCAATAATAACATTACATGTCAGAACATTATGAGTAATGACTACATAAAAATATATTACAAACACTACTGAAAAGTGATCCAATTATATTCTTTGTGTACAAGAATAAAACAAACCTATTTTATTGTTTTATAGAATACATCAAACTTTTAAAAATGTAATTTTAAAATTCCTTAACTGAATATATTAAAATTTACATTAATCATACTGTCAAAGAGGAAACTGCTGATGAAAAATTTGATAACAGAACTGATAGTCTATAGTTAAAATAAATTCAGGAAATTTATATATTTCTTTTAACATTCACCCCATCCCTAACAGCATATAATATTAAAGAAAAAAATTTAGGAAAAATAATGAATCATACAAAAATATAACAAATTGGGGAAGTTCCAAGGTTAGTAGAGTAATTTAACATAGATTTATTCTTTTTTTTTCTTTTTTAATCATTTAAGGTGCTCTCTTTAAAGTGTTAGCTTGTTATGATGATTGTAAGATAGTGTCAATGTTAGATGTCAGTGTTCATCTAAAATGTTCACTAAAAGAACATTTTCTCCCCTTTGTATCTCCTTTCAAGTACAAGTAAACCTTTTACCTCTTGCCTCATTGACCAAAATTTCATCAAATTTCTGTGTCTTTATTTCTCTCTGATAAGAGGGGATGAGCTCAGTTAGCATAGAGTCCCGACAGTGATTCAGGCATGAGGAGATACCTAGGGATATATAACTCTCTATGTAAGGTAGATCTCTGGGATCTTCCTACTAGAAATGGGGAGTGACTGGGAGCAGTCAATCACAGTGTATGTATATATATGTATATATAATGAATATATGTATATTCATTAAACTTAGCACACTCATAAATGATATGCAGTGCCTTGAAAAGGTATGTATAGATGTCCTAGTACAAGAGGACTATCTGAAATTTCAGAAGAAACGAAGATGCAAATCCAAATATCTTCCAAAAGATGAATATTAATAATATGATACACTAATATTTTATGATATTATTTGAGTAGTTTTGAAGCATGAAAAAAACTGGTATTCTAAATAACATTAGATAACAGAAAAAATCTAAATAAATCACTGGGACATGTGTTTTTCAGAAACTCAAACACTTGATCTGCCCTTACTCATTTTAAATCTACCATATGTACAATTCCTCAAAAGTTTGTGGTCAAACTGTCAGTTGTAATAAGGACTTTTAATCCTATTGCTATCCAGAAAAACAAATTTTCTACCAATGATGACAGAATTCTTTTAGAGCCCAACTATTCTTGAAAGAATGACATAATCATTGAAGTCTGTCTCCCAGTGGAGGAGGTTAAAGAGCACTGGACAATGTATTTTCAGCTAAACTCCAGATGCTTGATATGAGAATATAGAATTTCTTAAGCCTCCTTAAAAGCCTATGAATTTGGTATTTTTTAAATTCTCTGAGTGGAAAGAGAAGAAAGTTCAGAATTTTAACAAGTATACTCTTCAGATATTTTATAGCCATCTTGGTTCCCATTAGAATTGGCATTTTTAAAAATATACATTTATTTATTTATTTTTTAACTTTTATTTAATGAATATAAATTTCCAGTGTACAGCTTATGGATTACAATGGCTTCCCCCCCCCATAACTTCCCTCCCACCCGCAACCCTCCCCTCTCCCGCTCCCTCTCCCCTTCCATTTGCATCAAGATTCATTTTCAATTCTCTTTATATACAGAAGATCAATTTAGTATAAAGATTTCAACAGTTTGCACCCACATAGGAACACAAAGTGAAACATACTGTTTGAGTACTAGTTATAGCATTAAATCACAATGTACAGCACATTAAGGACAGAGATCCCACATGAGGAGCAAGTGCACAGTGGCTCCTGTTGTTGACCCAAAAAATTGACACTCTAGTTTATGGCGCCAGTAACCATCCTAGGCTGTCGTCATGAGTTGCCAAGGCTATGGAAGCCTTCCAAGTTTGCCGACTCTGATCATATTTAGACAAGGTCATAAAAGACAGAGTGAGGATAGTAACCAATGATCCTAAGAGTGGCATTTACCAGGTTTGAACAATTATACAGCATTAAGTGGGGAAGAAGACCATCAGTACACACAGGTTGGGAGTAGAGCCATTGGTGGTAGAGTAGAGGTTATGATTACAAAGGAATGAGGCCCAAGTGCACTAGACAGGGCCTAGAACAAAGGACAGAGTCATTATTAGAGGAGCTAAGAAAGGTGCTGTCTAAGCTACAATTAAGTTTTCTGATTGAGAGGCAAATAGAACCTGACAGAAGGGGCTTGATAATAATCTGGTGGGCTTTAGGCCTTGTAAATTCAGAGGATATACATTTATTTATTAAGAGAGAGAGAGAGAAACACACACACACATACACACACACAAACGTGCATTTTCTCTGCTCCCTCATCCGGAGACAGAAAGCAGAGAGAGACCTAGCTCCTACCTGGTGGTTCATTCCCCAAATGCCTACAATACCCAGAGCTGGGCTGGCCTGAAGCCAGAAACTGGGAACTTCATTCAGGTTTACCATGTGTGTAGCAGAGATCCAATCAATTGAGCCATAAACTGCTGCCTCCTAGAGTCTACATTAGCAGGAAGCTGGAGTCAGGAGCAGTAGCTGGGACTCTGATTCAGGCATTTTCTCTCTCTCAATCTCTCTCTCTCTCTCTTTTTTTTTTTTTTTTGACAGGCAGTGAGAGAGTGAGAGTGAGACAGAGAGGAAGGTCTTCCTTCCTTTGGTTCACCCTCAAATGGCCACTACGGCCAGAGCTACGCCGATCCGAAGTCAGGAGCCAGGTGCTTCCTCCTGGTCTCCCATGTGGGTGCAGGGCCCAAGCACTTGGGCCATCCTCCACTGCCTTCCCAGGCCACAACAGAGAGCTGGACTGGAAGAGGAGCAACCAGGACAGAATCCATCGCCCCGACTGGGACTAGAACCCGGGGTGCCAGCACTGCAGGCAGAAGATTAGCCTCATGAGCTGCGGCCCCGGTCCAGGCATTCTCTTATAACATTGAGTCACCTTAAATCACTAGGCCAAATGCTTGCTACTGAATTGACATTGTGGTAGGGAATGAACTATGTATCAAATCTTTGACTTGTTCATAAATTCATATGTAAAATTAATCTATGATTTATCAAGTGTTCAGCACTAGAATAAGCATTTTGAAATACAGAAGGATGAATCTTTTTAAAAGATTTTATTTATTTATTTGAGAGGTAGAGTTACAGACAGTGAGAGGGAGAGACAGAGAGCAAGGTCTTCCTTCCGTTGGTTCACCCTCCAAATGGCCGTAATGGTCGGAGCTGCACCAATCCGAAGCCAGGAGCCAAGTGCTTCTTTCTGGTCTCCCACATGGGTGCAGGGGCCCAAGGACTTGGGCCATCTACTACTTTTCCAAGCCAGAGCAGAGAGCTGGATTGGAAGAGGAGCAGCCAGGACTAGAACCATTAGCCATCTGGGATTCCGGCGCCACAGGTGGAAGATTAACCTACTGCGCCACGGCACCGGCCCTTGTTTCTCTTTTTTAAAAAATATTAGTGGCTGTGGAGAGAGGTGAGGCATGGATAAAGTAGAAACTGTGTATTTTCAGGAAACAGAAATAGATAAAGGAGTGGATCATGGGAAGAGGAGGATCTAGAATTGCTTTATGGAAATTGGCCTGCTACCTCCTTAACTGGTTTGCAGTCAGCATCTCTCTGCTTCTACAATCCCTTCAGATAAAGTTCTATAATTGAAGGCAATGAATCACCTAATTAAGGATATGATGTGAAGTAAGGCTTTTTCTCATCAGGCAAGGGAATTCCCAAATATATAGAAGAATATCAGATAATTTGTATGCAAATAAATGACAGAAGCCCCCTCCTTACACTATTAAGAGTGGTTTTAAAGTAGTGGAAATATATTCCAATAATTCCTTTATCGTTGTTGAAGGATATATTTGTACTGTTGACTTTAAAAGTTATCTAAGTGATTATCAAAGATATTTTTTGCTATCATTAAAAAATAAAGTTTTGATGGGGCTGGCGCTGTGGTGCAGTGGGTTAACACCTGGCCTGAAGCGCCGGCATCCCATATTAGCACCAGTTCTAGTCCCGGCTGCTCCTCTTCCAATCCAGCTCTCTGCTGTGGCCTGGGAAAGCAGTAGAAGATGGCCCAAGTCCTTGGTCCCCAGCACCCAAGTGAGAGACAGGGAAGAAGCTCCTGGCTCCTGGCTTCGGATAGGCGCAGTTCCGGCCCTTGTGGCCATCTGGGGAGTGAACCAGTGGATGAAAGACTTCTCTCCCTGTTTCTACCTCTCTCTGCTGTCTTTCAAATAAATAAAATAAATCTTTAAAAAAATAAACTTTTGATGTCAAAATGCTATCTAAACAGAATCTTTTAAAATTATGGCTCCTTGTGCAATATTAGTATTAACTTTTCAAATGGGTCTGATATGATTAATAGTTGATAAATGCAATCTGAAAATAACTCAGAAATCACACGGGGGAAAGCATTTTGTCAAGTACTCTTGAAAAGACTGTGATAGAGATAGATTGTTAATTCTTGCTTAAATCTTACACTGAATAGTATCTGATCTACTCAAGTCGAGATTTAATCAGCTAAAAATAATTACACACAGTATATTGTATAGAAAGAATGTCAGATAATATTATGTGCAAACCTTGTAAAGAGCAGAAAATTAATATATAATTTCAAGAAAATATTTCTGCAGCATTCACTTCAGACTACTTCTCTTAATCTGCACACATAAATACAGCCACATTGCACCTGATGTCAATATGTTCAGCAAATTATTTCATTTGAAAAATATGTTTGAAGCTTGCAGACAGGACTGAATTCACTTTGGTACTGAAAAGTATGTAAGAAATCTCCGTTTTTCTGAGACAGTATGTGAAACTAAATCGTTGGCTGATAAAAGATGTTCTGACAGCCTAACTAACCAGCATTTCATCTACATTACTAAACATTTTCAAGGCCCTGTAGAATATAAATTGTGATCATTGACCCAAAAGGCAGAAAAGTGCTCAATTCAAGCCCTGTTCATTGGTCTATATCAAATCATTGCTAGCCTATGCATGGAATTTGTGTCATTCATGTTTTCCCCAATTTTCAATATCATGCAGATGCTATTAAATTGAAGAAAGGAAAGAGAAAAAAAGCTTAAACAAAAAAATCAAGCTCTCATTTTTACATCTTCAGATTATTTGAGATATTCTTATGCATCTTAACATGAAAATATCTCTAATTAAACTGCAACAAAAATGCACTCCTATTTTTAGACAGAATAACATATGCAATGATTGTGTAAGGTCTTGTCACAAAACGGAAAGTTCAAAATGGAAAGGTAGATTTACTGACCTAAATGTCAAATATGTGGACATTGGCTAACAGTACAATTTCCAACATCAATGATGGGTATCACTAATCTGAGAAGTTTCAGCTAAATATCATTCAGTTTCCAGCTGAAGTCAAGTATGCCCTCAGAATTCTTCTCAGTATACTACTCAGACATGTGTTACTACTACCTTACATCACTTGAAATTTAGCCTGCTAAAATTCTGGCAAATAGTAGTCTTATCCGTGTCTCTATATTTGAACGTATAAAATTGTTGTATTTACATTTGTAGACTGCTTCTAGTAGGTTTTTTAAAATACCAGGGAATGGATTAAAATTCTGGAAGTAGACTAGTTGACTCAATTTAAAAGTAACTGTTGGGCGTTCAACTCAGCAGTGAAGTCTCCATTTCAGATGCCCATATCCCATATTGAAGTCCCTGGGTTAGATTCTAGGCTGTGCTTCTGGTCTGGTTTCCTGTTAATGCTTACCCTCGGAAGCAGCAGGTGATGGTTTAGGTAGTAGGTCTCTGCCTCCGACAAGGGTGATCAGGATTGTGGTCTTGTCTCCTGGCTTCAGCCTGGCCCAGTCCTGAATGCTGCAGGGATTTGCCAAGTCAATCAATAGATGCACGATCTCTAACTCTGCATTTTAAATAAATAAATAACTCAATTATGCATACAATAAAGTTAAATAATGTTGCTCAGAATACATTTCAGATATAGACGTTAATCAAAGAAGGACATTTGAAAACTAAAAAAAAAAGTATGATACAGCATAAGAACAGGTTAATCCTTCCTTCCGAATGTAGCAGTTACACTAGTAAATCATGGGACTGAGTTAACGAAGATAATGTCTTAAAACAGCAGGAGAGTTTGTGGAACGTTGGAGGAATTTCTTCTCACTATAGTTCAGTCAGTCTATAGAGCCATCTTTGCTTAGCTTGTGAATATAGCATTGAAATAGACATAAATGTTTACTGGCTCATTTCTCACCACTGTCCCCTGACTCACCGAATAAAGTTGGCTATGGTAGGAAGGACTGAAGAGAAAGTCTCTTGAAATGCCGCCCTCCCTCCCCGACCCTCAATTAGCTTTTTTCTCCTCCTGCACTACACAGTTAATTTTCTGAGGGAATTGATTAGACTTAGTGCCATCATCATTAACCAAAGATGCCAAAAGTGAGGCTACCCTATGTCCATTTAGCTTATCTTTTTGATCAATGCAAAGAGCAGTTAGGTATTGGGAATGAATGCCAATTATCAAAAGTTTTAAGAAGGCAGTAATTTCAATTGCAATTGCCTTTTGAACTATAATGATGGAATCTATTCTCTGAGTCAGCAACATAAGCTCTCACATCTTGTATGCAGCTATTAAACAGAGTTTTCTGTCACCATATTAATAAGGACAATTAAAAGTGGATTATTTCAGATTTAGATTACTTTTGCCTGGGTCAGAGAGTAGTACAGCAACTTATTTTAAATTAAGTTTTTGTCAACCCTGTTTTTGGTCATATACAGTAGGTAGGAACCTTGAGCTTGGAATTCCATACAAATTCACGCTGGTCCATTCTTTTTTTTTTTTTTTTTTTTTTTGACAGGTAGAGTGGACAGTGAGAGAGAGAGAGACAGAGAGAAAGGTCTTCCTTTTCCGTTGGTTCACCCCCCCCAATGGCTGCTGCGCTGGCATGCTGCAGCCGGCGCACCGTGCTGATCTGAAGCCAGGAGCCAGGTGCTTCTCCTGGTCTCCCATGCGGGCTCAGGGCCCAAGGACTTGGGCCATCCTCCACTGCACTCCTGGGCCACTGGTCCAATCCTTTTAGGATTCTGTGCTGACTGAATTTGTGATGCAAGAAATAATAAATGCCTTACATACCTTAGATAAATAAAAGCATGCTAGACAGAGGGACATTAAGTTTGAAGGAAATACAGACTCCTGCCACATCGATGAATTTGGTCTCAATAATCTTGAGTTTTCTGGAGTAGACAGTCAAAAAGTCAAGTGCTGTGCTTACACTTTGAACTGGCCAGCACAGAAAAAGAGACACAATGCTTTGTGGACCTTTTGAATTTTGTTGGTAAAAGGAAATGTATTTTGCTAAATTTTTCTGATCCTTTTTCAGTAATCTTTAAAGCCTTTAGCTTTGAGTGGAACACAGAGAAGGAGAAGCACCAGAGGCTTCTATGTAGGATGTCTGAGACCTGGGTCTTCTGTCCCATGTTACTTCAAATGTCTTTTCCATGTAGGGATGTCTTGTGGAGACTGGTGAGCTCCAGTGGGAGAAACATTGAGAAATCAACTTTGGAACAAAATCTTCTTGTCCTCAGCAATGGGGCCCAGCGAAGAACAGGCACTGGTTGCCTGGGCTTGAATGCATTCAGAGTCTTTCTCTAGTATGGAGCCTAAGGGTAGTTTGATCACCTTTTCTGAAAGCTGAGACCCAAGCCTGAGCAAGAAACATGGAAATGCACTAATGAATAGAGAAAACATACCTCGACTGACTTTCTGCATTCAGGTTAGCAATGACTTTGCCGTTTTCCTCTAAGATAATTGGTGACTGTAAATTAGTATGGTCATTACGGAAAATGGTATGGAAGCTCCTTAAAAAACTAAAAACAGAACAACTATATGATCTGGTAATCCCACTTCTGGATATGTATTACAAGGAAATAATATTAGTATATTGAAGAGATATCTGTCCTCCTGTGTTTATTGCAGCACTATTTGCCATAGCCAAGAAATCCAATCAATCTAAATGTCCATTAGCAGGTGAATGAATAAGGAAAATGTGGTATAGGCACACAATGGAACACTCTTCAGCTTTATACAATAGGGAATACTGTCATTTGTGTCAACATGGCTGAACATGAAGGGTATTATGCTATGTGAAATAAGCCAAGAATAGAAAAAGGAAATGTCTTAGTAGAAGTTCCTTTTAAATAGTAGCTATTTGCAGAATTCCATAATTTTGCTTTTCAATAAGATGGTGCTGAACTGCCTTAAGATTGAAAACTATGATCACATTAAAATGTTAGGATTGTTCCACATAAGTCCTGAAAATTTTTCAATAAAAGTAATTATCAAATTTTTTCACTTTTAACAGTTTCTAAAATTTCTCTGTGTTCTTTAAAAATTTCATTTGAAATTATTCCTATTTTCAAACTTTCCATTTCTTTAATTTTCTCGTGTTACTAAATAATGGAAAGATCTCTGTTTCTGTTCAAAAGATCTATAACATATAATTCTTAGACATCGATTTGCATCTTACTGACTTTTCTATTTGCTTCATGCAGTTGCTATATTTTATCTTTTAATCCTTCCTGACTCTTCTAAGTTATAAATCTCCCTGTGTAGCTCCTTGATAATTTCTTTGGCTTTTCTAAGTCTATCAGAGAAAAGAAATCATTTTAAAATATTTTTGGGTGTGGAACTCCACAAAGGGCACATTGCTATCTTCTGTGGAGGCTACATTTCCTTACCTCAGAAACACTGTCACACTGTTGTTTTACCATTTACTCCCTGGGTAAAGATGGGAACTAGAACATTCTAGTCTGATGGCAGCACCTGCAATATAAACTGAATAAAAAGATAAATTAAAAAGAAACCGTCACAACTATCAATTAAATTTCTACTGCTTAAATGTATTCTAATGTGTTGGGTAGATGTGTGATTAAAAAAAATCAAAGGCTAGGGCAATTGAACAGATTTTTCAGAACTGGGTGAGTTTTTCACAAGTGAGAAAGGCATGCTACACTTTTCTTGATGAGCTAAAATCAGTGAATCATTAAGTTTCAGTGAAATTCAGGAAAATATGTTTATTTTGGGGATTCATTTTTTGTTAAATATGTACATGTCTCTGATTTCCTTGCATTTTACATTTAAAAGGAGTTACTTTGGTTTCTTTCTTTTTTTTTTTTTTTTAACCTAGTTCTACTTTTTGTCACTGCTTAAAACATTCTATTTCAAAGACAACACTGGAAATTCTCTAGGGAGTGGCGTTGCTCCATTGAGTGATCTTTGATCAGATTGTAATGGAAAAATCCCTGCAGGTGATATAAAATGTGTACATATATTTGAATACATAAAATATGTATTTTTTATTTCATCCATCTTTGACACTTTTAAATATGGGCTTCTTTAGCATTCTAGAACCAAAATGATGGGATCATCTTGGGGATAGATTTCAAAAGAGTGACAATTTTAGAAATTGATAATGAAATGATTAGACTTATAAATTCTTCGGTAACCAGGGAGTGAATATCAACAATGGAAAAAGCTGCCACTATGTACAGTATATAGAAATATGGAAGAATATATACCTAATCTAGGAGATATATGATGTCTTCATTTCATTAGATGTGTTTTAAATATTGTTAAGCATCATGATGTTCACAAGGTTGGATAACAAAATATTGAATACTAACACACTTATTTAGCAAACTGAGAGATGATTTATATATAAGAGAAATACATGATATTATTTCTACTGATATAAGATCCTATATTGCTATGGATATGTTATATGTTTTTATGTAGGTTCACTTTAGGTTTTCAAAGAAAAGTAAGATTAAAAATTAGGGCTTTCTATTTTTAAATGTCACTAATGAACTTGTTTCCCCACACCCAACCCCTCCAACCTCCTGCTGAGGCCACATCTATACTTTGATTTTGTTACCTTGTTAAATGGGAAATGCTGGAGAGTCCTGCCTAATAAATGATCTAAAAGAAGATATTTTCCCTGTTTATTTGTGATGACAGAAGTTAGCTAAGCATTTAAAAGTGTCCCTTTCTCAATGTTCTTTCCAAAATAATGTATTTAAAATTCTTTATATATGTAAATACATTAAATACATTTAAATTTATATTCTAGAATCACAATATTAATCAATCACTGTATTAGGAGGGCAGATACCAAAGTAGGTAAGAAACTGATCTAACCCTCAAGTTTTTTATTAAAGTAAATATACAGGCCGGTGCTGTGGTGCAGCGGGTTAAGGCCCTGGTCTGCAATGCCAGCATTCTATATGGGTGCCTGTTCAAGTCCCGGCTGCTCCATTTCCAATCCAGCTCTCTGCTATGGCCTGGGAAAGCAGTAGAAGATGGCCCAAATCCTTGGGCCCCTGCACCAGTGTGGGAGACCCAGAAGAATCTCAGGGCTCCTGGCTTTGGATCAGTTCAGCTCCAGCCATTACAGCCATATGGGGAGTGAACCAGCAGATGGAAGAAATTTCCCTCTCTCTGTAACTCTGCCTTTCAAATAAATAAATAAATAAATAAATACTTTAAAAAATGAATATACGCTTAGAAAAGAGTGGTAAGTATAGGTTCACTTTTCTACATTGGGACACTAGAAAGTTGAGGCTATTTGACAAATTCATCTCTCCTCAGGTAGAAATCTATCATAACTACTACTGACATTTGAGGCATGGTGCTATTTTTCATCAGGATCAGAAGACTGCAACTTTTGATATTTTCCTTATTTCCTTAGAATTCACTTACACCTACTTTGTGATTCACTAACAGTGCATACTTCCTTGCCCTGTCTTCTAAATCTAATTTATCACTCCTCTCCTAAATCTGGAAGATGGGTCTGGCATCGTGGTGTAGCAAGTCCATCCTGCATCCGTCATTGGAGTGTGGTTCCAGTCCCAGCTGTCTGCTTTCCAACCTGCTTTCTCTACAGTGCATTGGAAGGTAGCAGCAGATGGCTCATGTGAGAAACCAGAATGGAATTACTCTCTCCTGGCTTTGGCTTGGCCCAGCCCTGGCTGTTGTGGAGTGAACCAGTGGGTGAAAGCTCTCTCTGTTTTTAAGAAAAATCAAGAGAGTATTCAAAATTATTACTAAGATTTTCTTTGAACTTTGTTTTAAAATTTTGCAATTTCCACATACAGTTAAAAAGGTAAAAGACATGATTTTAGGATGCTAGTAGCAAATCTTATGTCCTTAATATTAACATAAGTAAAATTAAAAATTCTTTATATTTATTTAAAAGGCAGAGTGATGAGAAGAAAGAGGAGAGAATTTGCCATTTGCTGGTTTACTCTCCAAATGCCTGCAAAAATCAAGACTGGGCCAGCAAAAACCAGGAGCCCAGAACTCCACCTGGATCTCCCATGTGGGTGGCGGGGACCCAAGTTCTTAAACAATCATCCGCGGCCACCCAGGGTGCAAATTAACAGGAAACTGGATTGAAAGTGGAAGCTGGGGTGGAACTCTAAACATGACACTTCAATATGGGATGAAATCTTCTGGAGCTTAACCACTGTGCCATAGTATTCTTCCAACAAAATATTTTTAATCAGAAGAGAAACTTACTAAGATCATATTGTGAAAACTATTCCTTTAGTAGAGATGCTAACTTGATTCTGAAGTTATCATTGTATTTTTATAAATGTTTTTTCTAATGTGTATATAGAAATTATGTATTTAAAATTTTAACCTCAAGGCAACCAATTTTAGATTATTAACATTTGTTCATACTTTTTTGGTTTTGATAATTATGAGATTATTCTAGGAAAATTCTTTTGGTACTGCTATTTTCTTTTGAATTTGTCTATGGAATTGCAAATGTTAACCTTTACTTTTTTAAAAAAACAAAAAGGTTTATTTATTTATTTGAAAATTAGAGTTACAGCGAGGCAGTAGCAGAGAAAGAGAGAATCTTCCATCCTCTTGTTCACTCCCCAAATGACCACTATAGCAAAGGCTAGGCCAGGTAGAAGCCAGGAGCCAGGAGCTTCTTTTGTATCTCGAATCTGGTTTCAGGGACCCAAGCACTTGAGCTATCCTTTGCAGCTTTCTCAGGCTCATTAGCAGGGAGCTGGATTGGAAGTGGAGCAGCCAGGAATCGAACTGACGTCCATATATGGGATGCCGGCACTGCAGATGGTGGCTTAACCTGATGCGCCACAGTGCAGGCCCCTAACTATTACTTTTAAAGACTAAATCAAATGCCTATAGCAGGATTTATTTAGCTATTACACTATGGTAGGTTGCATGATTTTAACAGTTTACCTTTACAAATAAGTTTGGCATTAAAATTTGAATATATGAGTCAATGATTAACTTGTCATTTTTGATTAGTTATAAGAGAAAAAGACTTCTGTCTATGGTATGAACATTAAAACCCTTATGCATACTGTCAACATCTTTTCCAGAAAGTTTTAGTTTTTTTCTATATCATCTAAATCAGCATGAATATCATCCTTTAATTATTTCTCAATTGTGTAACAATCTATTTCAATGCTTTCATGTGTAAATTTATTATTCAGAAGTAAAAGCATTTTCCCATACCTATTGTCTGCTTTATTTTTCCTTTCCTTTTTCTTTTTCCCTTTTCCCATTCACTGTTGAAATAATGTCCAGGAGCACACCAGAAAGGGACTTTGGGGGATATAGGTTAGTTTAGTCAAGCTAACACACCAGAAAACCATCCATCATTAAAGCAGTACTTAGAGAGAATTTTCTTAATCTGGTTGGATATAGGATGTCTCCTCTCATTTGTTTCCTTTTCCTAAAACCCCATAGCTGTTTTGACCTACTTGTTCATTTTACGAACTTACTCCTCTCAAAAACCTAATTAGAATTTTGATTAAACTTGCTTTAACTTGTAAACACTTTGAGGAAGATATGTCATCTTTATAATATTATTATATTTAAATTCTTTTCAGAAAATAGTGTTTTTATTATTTATTATTTTTCTCAAATATTTTTGGAATTCTGCAAAGAAACTGCTACCACAGAGGCTGGGAGGCCATTTTGACCCCAGAAGCTGATGACAATGTGTTAGAGACTCAAGAGACGTCTCCGTGGAGATGCTATTAGAAAGTAAGTATAACCAGGCCTTCCCTAAGTTAGGGAAGACAAGAACACAAGTGAAAATAACTATTAGCTTTGGCAGCGGGTGCCAGAAAGAATGCAAGAGGTGAAATGTGGTGACCACTATACTAACATATGTTTCTGGGACCAGGGAGGATTTAGAAGAATCCAGGGCAATCTACATACCCTTTCATGGTACTGCTTTGAGATTTTCTAAGCTGCTCTTTGCATAAGCCCAGATATGATTGTGGATAAGATCAGGGAAATGGAGATCTTAAATTAATGCAATTATTTACTTAGGTAGTAAAGAGATTGGCTGAATTATCTATGTTCAGATGCAGTGTGATTAACCAGATGGGGCAAAACCGTGTTACAGTTATTAAAATGTAGTTTGAGCTCTGAAAACCTACTATCTGTGTTAAAAATCTAGCTCTGTCACTTACTAATTGATGAACTTAAACCACACTCTTAATATCAGGACTTCAAACTTCATCTGGAAAATGACAATGATAATAATACATACCTCATTAACAATTTTGTGAGATTTAAAGAGGGATAATGTGAATATTTTAGAATAGTACATTGTACAGAGTAAATTAGCCACTGATTCTCATAACCAAGTTTGGATGGGTTCATGATAAAAATCAAGACACTAATAAATAAAATGAAAATGTAGTTCAATTTTCCTTATACATCCAAGCATTAGAACAAGTAAATTTGGACTCTACTATCTTATATTCCAACTTTCCTTATATGACTTAATCAAATCGAACTTTTGTTATATTATTTAATAACATCACTTCTTTATTTTCAAATTAGGATATTGTCAATGGTGGGCCAATCAAATAAGCTTTAGGCAAAACATATACAGAATCATGTTAATAGTATAGTCACAGAAAAAAAATTATAAGCTGGTAAGCCAACTCCACCATTATCAATGAAATGCTAATAAAATACTTGAAATTTCATTTCTGAGTTCCTACCTATGTATGGCACTCCTAAAATCATGGAGCAATGCTGCTACATGAATAGTAGTGTGTTGAGGATTCTCAAGGTCATCTCGAATTTCAGTGATTCACTAGAAAGGTTGTACACTCAGAAAAGCAGTTGCATTGATAGTTATAATTTGTTTATGGATTTATTTATTTGAAAGACAGAGAGAGAGAGAGAGCTGCCATCTAATAGTTCACTCCCTAAATACCTGTGACAACTAGGGCTGAGCCAGGCATAAACCAGGAGCCCAAAATTCAGACTCTGAGTTTGCCTATGCAGGTAGCAGGGATGCATTTACTTAGCCATCACTGCTGCCTCCCAGGGTAAGCATCAGCAAAAAGCTGAAATTGGAAACAGCACTGAGCTCAAGCCCACTTGCTCCAATATGGGATATGGACAGGTGCCATCTTAAACACTGTGCCAAATGCCCACCCCATGGTTACTGTTTATTACAGTGGATTGATACAGATCAAACTAGCAAAAGAAAAAGGGTTGATAGGGCAGGGTACAGGAGAAATGAGACACAAGCTTCTGGTGCCTTCTTATTGGGGCACCATGAGCAGTACTCAGTCTTCCATACAGCAATATGTGATGACACCTATGTAGTATTGCTGACCAGGAAGGTGGCCCTGAGTCTTGTACCCAGGATTTTTGCTAGAGGTTGGCATAGAGCTGTCAGACTGATGGTAGTTACTCACTTTCTAGTTCCTCCAGAGGTTGAAGTGATTCCAATTGGCTGAAGGCCCCTAGTAGATTATTAACATAAACTGTCTGATGTGTTCCAAGGCTGTAGGTAAAGAAAGATGTTATCATCAGGTGAGATATTCTGAGAGTTTTGAAGTTATCTCCCAAGAACAACGTGTCAAAGGACAGATCTTTCTTTGGAATGTGCAGTACTGAAGCACCCCATCTCTGCAAGTAAATCCTTTACTGCACAGTTAATAGTAAAGGACTAACTTAAAGGCCTACAGAATATTTTCACGAGAGAGATTTTCTATCTTGTCCATGAAGGATTTCTGTAGTTCAAGAGTTTGTTTTTGAGAACTTCTTAATGTTCTTATCAATTTTTTGAGATCTGCTTCTTGCATTTCTTCAATCTCTTCATCTTCATAATCTTGAATTGGGGTGTCATTTGGGGGTGTCATAGTGTCTTCCTTGTTCTTGTTACCTCGGTTTTTGCGTTTGTTGTTTGGCATGTTGGAGATATTTGGTTTCTTCACTGTGGTGTTTTTTCTTGTTACACTATGGCTCTATATTAAGTGGACTGTCTGCTTTCAGTGGTGCCTTAGAGGCTTAGTTTATTTCAATCAGTACTAGTCAACAGTACTTGGCTTACAACACTATAAAAATACTGTACTGTACCCAAGACATTTGTAGTAGAGAAGGAAAGGACACATATTCACTGATCATCACCAGCTTACTTTGCATATTTTCCAGGATCATTTGCTTCTGCTATTTGATGTAGCTCTCAGAACAGTTCTGTAATGTATGTGTAGATATTTGACCTATTGTACAAATGATAAAACTGAGACTCAGGAAGATAAATTTTCCCTAGGTTGTTTATTCACCCACTCTTTTAATACTCAATGCTTGGCACGTTCCATTTAATAGATGACACTGGAAATATAAGAAACAAAAATAGACATGCTCTAGACTCTCACAGTTCTACCTATGACCTCGTTTCATTGTATACTCTCCTCTGTAAATGACCTCATTCTTTCCCCAGGTTTCATGGATGCTTTCAACTCATACACATGCAGCACATTGTCATCTCTTCTTAGCTTTCTCAAGGACACGCCAAGCCTTGAACTTTAAAAACTGAACACATGACCTCCTCCTCAAAAACAACCTTCCTGACACACGCAGTTGGTCTATTTTCACATCTCAGAGGTTGATACTGTTTATCTTGTTATGAAATCTGAGAGTCATTCGTGACATTTCTGCTTCCTGTAATACCACCTCATCTCCAAGTGCTGGTGACTGTTTCTGTTAGGATTCACTCAGATCTGTCCATTTATTCATCTCTCCTGTCTCCCTAACACAGGATACCATCTGCTGTTACCCAGAATACTGAAGCCACCTTCCCACTTGTTTCTCTGGATCCATATGCTCTCCTGCTAAGCATTTTTGTCGAGGCAGCCTGGGTATTATATCCCAGCTTAACACCTGTTCGTTATTTCTCATTGCTATTAGGATAGGGTAAAGAATAAAGTATTCAACACATCCACACTTGGACAAAGGGTTGGCCCTACCCTTGGTTCTCTGGATGTCTCTTACCATTGTTCCTTTTTATTCTGCTACTTTTGTTTTTGTTTATTTATTTTTTTTGGCAGGTAGAGTTATAGACAGTGAGAGAGAGAGAGACAGAGAGAAAGGTCTTCCTTCTGTTGGTTCATCCCCCAAATGGCTGCCACAGCCGGAACTATGCCGATCCAAAGCAAGGAGCCAGGTGCTTCTTCCCGGTGTTCCCTGCGGGTACAGGAGCCCAAGCACTTGGGTCATCCTCCACTGCCCTCCCAGGCCACAGCAGAGAGCTGGACTGGAAGAGGAGCAACTGGGACTACAACCGACGTCCATATGAGATGTCAGTGTTGCAGGCAGAGGATTAGCCAAGTGAGCCACGGGGCTGGCCTCTGTTTTTCTTAAATACCGTGCATCTTCCTTCACCAAATGATGGAACAATTCCTGAACATGGAAGTAATGCCTACTCATCCTTCAGATTTCAACTTGGTTGTCACCACTCCAGAGAAGCCTTCTTTGGTCACCTTAAGAAGATTGTATTGTTTATACATTTTCACTTGTATATTTATTTTTCATAGAAGTTGTGGAAACTGTAATTTTGCACTAGCTCTTTGAATTATTTCATTGTCTGACTTACTCAGATGCCTGAGCTCCAGTTCAGCAGGGACTATGTTACTTTTTGCTCTCCTTTTTATCTCCAACACCTATCTTAGTATGTATTATTACATGTTAGATATTCACCACGTACTATTAAGTGAATAAATAACAGAATAAATGAACGGCACAATCAATATTTGAAGACTTGTCAAACTAGATTATCTCTGCTGTTGAATGGCAAATTTTATAGTCTAGAAACTTATATATAAAAACATTTAACTTTGTTTAATATGCAACAAATATGTGCTGAATATTTTTTGATAAATAATTTTCTTCCTTTTTTTTTTATTTGACAGATAGAGTTAGACAGTGAGAGAGAGGGAGACAGAGAGAAAGTTCTTTCTTCCGTTGGTTCACCCCCAAAATGGCCGCTATGGCCGGAGCTACGCTGGTCCGAAGCCAGGAGCCAGGTGCCTCCTCCTGGTCTCCCATGCGGGCGCAGGCGCCCAAGCACTTGGACCATCCTCCACTGTCCTCCCAGGCCACAGCAGAGAGCTGGACTGGAAGAGGAGCAACTGAGACTAGAACCCGGCGCCCATATGGGGTGCCGGCGCCGCAGGCAGAGGATTAACTAAGTGAACCATGGCGCTGGCCCCAATAATTTTCTAAACCTAGGAGACAGAGTAGTAAAGGGGGATAAGGTCCCTTTTTTCATGGTATTCACACTCTATCGGGGAAATTCACTAAGTAAACAGGGAAATAATTAAGATGATTTCAGACTTTTAAGTGAAATAAAAAGAATTACGAACATAATGAATGGGTAGAGGTTTTGGCCAGGAAATTAGTTAGAAATGGCCAGAATAGAAAAATTCATTTGAGGAGGTAAGGTTTTATTTTTATTTTTATTTATTTATTTTTTTTGATAGGCAGAGTGGACAGTGAGAGAGAGACAGACAGAAAGGTCTTCCTTTTGCCGTTGGTTCACCCTCCAATGGCCGCCGCGGTAGGCGCGCTGCGGCCGGCGCACCGCGCTGATCCGATGGCAGGAGCCAAGTGCTAATCCTGGTCTCCCATGGGGTGCAGGGCCCAAGCACTTGGGCCATCCTCCACTGCACTCCCGGGCCACAGCAGAGAGCTGGCCTGGAAGAGGGGCAACCGGGACAGGAGGTAAGGTTTTAGATGAGATTATATAAGTCAATCACCATATATATCACAAAAGTAAGAGAAAACATTGAAAGGCAGTTATTAAAACTAATCTATAGGCCGGCGCCGTGGCTTAACATGCTAATCCTCTGCCTTGCGGCACCGGCACACCGGGTTCTAGTCCCAGTTGGGGCGCCGGATTCTGTCCTAGTTGCCCCTTTTCCAGGCCAGTTCTCTGCTATGGCCAGGGAAGGCAGTGGAGGATGGCCCTAGTCCTTGGGCCCTGCATCCACATGGGAGACCAGGAGAAGCACCTGGCTCCTGGCTTCGGATCAGCGCGATGAGCTGGCTGCAGCGGCCATTGGAGGGTGAACCAACGGCAAAGGAAGACCTTTCTCTCTGTCTCTCTCTCTCTCACTATCCACTCTGCCTGTTGGAAAAAAACAAACAAACAAACAAACAAAAAAAACCCTAATCTATGGTATGCACTCAGTAGAAGTGCTGTAGGGGAGGGTGTTTGGCCTAGCTATTAAGAGTCCCACATCCAATATGAAAGTGTCTGGGTTTGCTACTTGATTTGGCTCCTTTTTCCAGCTTCTGCTAATACAGATCCTGGGAGGCGGTGGTAATGGCTCAAGTGATTGAATTCCTACCAATCAACTGTGTGGGAGACTTGGACTGAATTTCCATTTCAGAACACAGCTGTTGCAGGCATCTGGGAAGTGAATCGGTGGACAGGAGCTATTTTTCTCTTTCTGCTTGCTTCTTAATAAATAAAAAGTCCTGTAAATGTTTAAGAAAAAAACATAAAGTAAGTTAGAATAGTGAAGTTAGACTTTTTCGGGTATGTGAGTGTTAAGAAAGTGCTGGATTTGAATTAGAGGAGAGAAAAGTGCTTGGGATATTGGAGTTAAAGTATTAATTTAGGGATATGTATGGCTATTGTATAAAGATTATTTTGTAAAAAAAAAAAAAGGAAGAAGAAATAAATGAACCAAAAACAACTAAATGAAAGAACTGTTAACTTAGTAATCTCACAAAGTGTGTGTGTGCGTGTGTGTGTGTATGTATGTGTGTTCTTCAGAAAGAAATTTTAACAAAGGAATATAGCACTTTGTTTTGGTACTCAAAATGTTCATGCCAGGTCTATATATGAGGCTATTAGGGAGTGGTAGGATGTGGCAATGGATAATAGGGAATTACAGCTGGTTTATGAGATGCCTAAAAGCTAATAAATGAGGATTTCTTGGACAATTATTATCATGTAAGGCTAAAGAGGTATTATTGTGTTCTTTCTATTACCATTTAGCAGTTAATGGTGGTAAGGAATGATTGGGTCAGGGAAGCAGGAGGCTAACTCCCCAAATTCTTTATAAAATGTATTAATTATTGCTAAATATGACATTAATGACTAAAATAATGACATTACTAACAGCATGTTAGCATAATGTGGTATAAAGGGCATAGGCCCAACAGGTCAGTAAATCTCTGTCTGCCATTAACTGGTTGTGTGACCATAAATAGGTCACTTTGCATCACTTAGCTCCAGTTCTTTAATTTTCAAATTAGCCCTTTAAGGTCTATCCAAGGTTAAACATTCCATGATTTTTATAATGACTGCCTTATAATAAGATTTTGTCATAATCTCTGTTAAATGTTGATAATGAAAGGGGATCTGAGTATAAATGTATTTGCATGTCAACATACTAAAGCTCTTGTTCTTTGAGTCTTCTTAAATTGTGTGCATTCTAATGTGTGATCATTGTGGATAGAGTACTGGAGTTAGGTTTGCTCTTGCTCCTACTAATTCTATGACTTTATTTTTCCTCTTCACAGATAAAACAAGTTAGTAACATTTTGCTTTAAAAATTATTCATTTTAATTATTTGAGAGGGACAGAAAGTGAGAAAGAGCGAGAAAGGGGAGGAGGAGGAGGAGATCTTCCATCCACAGTTTAATCCCTTCATGCCCACAGACAGCTGAAACTGGCGGCCGTGATCTCAATCCAGATCTCCCATGTGAGTGGGAGGGTTGGTCCTCACTGCTTAAACCATCACTGCTTGAATCATTATTCCCAGGGTGCACAGTGTCAGGAAGCTGGAATTGGGAATATACTAGGCACCATGACGTGAGATGCAGGCCTCCCAAATGGCATCTTCACAGCTAGGTAAATGCCTACCCCACCATTACACTTTTGTGTTTACTTTACACAGATTTTAAGACACTTTTAACAACAAACTATTTATTTTTATAGATGAATTTTTTAAAAAATATTTACTTATTCATTTGAGAGAGTGAGAGTGACAGCAAGAGAGAGAGAGAGAAATCTACCTTCTGCTAGTTCACTTCCGAAGGGTCGAGACAGTTGTGGCTGGGACAGGCTGAAGCCAGGAGCTAGGAAGTCCATCCCAGTCTCCCGTATGGGTAAGAGGGGTCCAAGTACTTGGGCCATCTTTTGTTGCCTTCCCAAATGCACTTGCAGAAACATGGATTAGCAGTGTAACAGCCAGGACTCAAACCTGCAATCTGCGAAGGGATGTTGGTGTTGCCTGCTATGCTACAGTGGTGGCCTAATGGATGAAACTTTTAGAGAAACAATAACCCAGTTGTGGAATTGCAAAACTCTTTGGGTATCATGTTGAAACTTTGCCATTGCTGTATTGTTAATCTTTTCCCTATTCTTTGATCATCACTGATTTGAAAAAAAAATGGATATTCAAGGAGTAAAATCTTTATGTATATATATAGTAATATAGTAATAGTAATAATATTGTAATAATAAAGGCAAAGCATGGTATTAGTAGATTAGTAAGAATTTTAAACCAATAGATATATACCATTCACATGTTTCACTTTCACTTTATTGTGAGTACCAACTTTTCAGAGAAACTTGTGCTATTCTAACTTCCACTAAAGTCATTTTTTTTTTTGTTGCACTGATATATTTGTAGTTTTCCTTTACATACGTTCTGATACCCAACTGTATGCCTTACACCATGAATAATACCAAACCTTAAATAAACCATGCTCTTTTCAATACATGCATTTAATTTATAAATTAGGCACATTAGATTAATGACAACAACTGCTAATAAAACATGATAATTCTAACAATATATTGTTAACAAAATACATGTGAATGTGGCACATTTTTCTCTCTATCTCTCTCTGTCTCTCAAAATGTTATTGTACTTCCATGTTTCATTTAATGGAAGCACTCTAAAGCATCTCTGGCATATCTGAACTACCAGTATCACTATTTCTGCACTTGGGGGCCATTATAAAATAAAATAAGGGGTACTGGACAAAGCATTATGCTACTATGACAGTCAGTTGCATAACCAAGAAGGCTACTAAGAGACTAACAGGAGGGTAGTATATACAGTGTAGTTATGCTAGACAAGGGGATTATTCAAGTGGTGGGTGTGGTGGAGTGGAGTGGCACAAGATTTTACCATGCTACTCAGAATGGTGTGCAATTTAAAGCTTGGGAACTGTTCATTTCTGTTATTTTCCATTTAATATTTTTGGAGTATGGTTGACTACAGTTAACTAAAAACCTCAGAAAGTGAAACAATGATTAAGAGAAGACACCTGAATAGCTTCCTGGAAGCCCACTGTTTGTTTTCTAACAAGAAATAATAACTGGGGACGGCACAGTGACGCAGCAGATTAAAGCCCTGCCTTGCAGCATCGGCATCCCATATGGGCGCAGGTTCAAGTCCCAGCTGCTCCACTTACGATCCAGCTCTCTGCTATGGCCTAGGAAAGCAGTACAAAATGGCCCAAATCCTTGGGCCCCTGTACCCATGTGGGAGACCTGGACGAAGCTCCTGGCTCCTGGCTTTAGATCAGCTCAGCTCTGGCTGTTGAAGTCATTTGGGGAGCTTGAACCAGTGGATGGAAGACCTCTCTCTTTCTCTCTGTGACTCTACCTCTCTCTCCGTAACTCTGTCTTTCAAATAAAAATAAAAATAAAAAACATAATAACCAACTATACTACTTATGTATTAAGGATAAAGTGTATAGCATGTTGATATAATTGATACAAAAATGATTGGTCATTAAAGGAAGCTAATATGCCATCGAATTAAGTATTTTATCATAAAATATAGACAGCTAATTAACTTTTGCTTCAAGCAAGTTCGTGCCCTCCCTCAAAACACAACTGTTATGTTTGAAACTATATCAACTGTATCTTTATTCACTTTTGTCAACTTCCATCTGTGTGTGGCATATGTAGTGTCTACAGAATTCAAAGAATATGATTTCAAACTCTTATTCCAGTGCACATGCACATATCCCCATAAGTTGTAAATAGCTGTTATCACTTGTTAGGATAACTTAATTAAACTTGCTTATTAAAAACCTTTAATTCGTTAGTGATAAAATCTTGATTAGTACATTTTCCTGCTAGGTGACCTTCTAATTTAATAGAAAATGAATTTTTAAATGGGGAAAAATGCCTGTGGCAGAGATTTTGTGTGAGTGAATAGAGTTTGCAATACACATAGGGATATATTCTAGCCTAATTAGTAAGGGTGCAAATGAATTTTTATTTCATACACCAGAAGTGTCATTGATGAAACACAGTGAGGAATTTGAAATGCATTCAGATTGGCAGTGTGGGACTGAAATCTGTGGGAAAATCACAAGCTAATTCATTGATTGCCCCTTGGAAATTACTGCTGTTAATTGTTAGGTAATTAACATGGAACTACAATTATATTGGCCTAAGGGGGTGATTAATGTTTCAACATGTCACATTAGCAGCGGCTGGATTTTCAAAGCTTTTCTTTCACGTGGTTTAGGAGACAGATGGTTTATTGTCTATGGATTTTATTGTTTTTATTAAAGTTTATGCTGAGACAAGTGTGTGGATTTTCTCTCCTTAAACTCTCTTTATATACAGGAATTTAACACAAGAATTTAATAACTTTCATAAAATAATGTAATATTTGCTAATAATATTCTTCTACCTACAATGTATACTGTTAAAAGGAAAATTAATTTTATGTATTGGTGTAAAATGAAAGCTTTCTTAAATTTGAAGAGTTGGCATTTTTCTTTATGAAAGGTCTTAAATTATTTAGTGATAGTAGGAAAAAAGAATTGTATGTCATATTTATAACAATCAATACAACTTAAGCAGAAACCAACAAAGTTGTACTGAAGAAATTCAGTTAGTATTAGTATAGAAAACATTACTATCTCCATCCAGCATCTCATTACATCTTTAATTTTTCTGTTTTTCTCAAAGATCTGTGTACTCTAATACAACAAGCCCTAATTCAGCCCATTTATAGGGGTCCAGATTTTTCAGAACTTGTGTCTAAAGCAATGTTTGTCCCTAAATATCAAGAATAAAAATGAATGGTCAGAATGTTTCTAATCAGTTTGTCTTCTTGCCAAAATCAACACTGTTTATTACAAGGTTAACCTGAGATGTTACATAATGTGTTAGAATTTGCCTGTAACAGTACTTATTTAATCTTAGTATCAAAGTTCATAAACTGTCACCGATGTCCAGGGTGCAGCTAATAGTGAAATAACTATGAAAAATTATCTCCAAGTTATATATAATTGAGGAAATCATTCTTGTAAATTAATTTTAATTACAGATAAATTAATCTTTTATTGAATCCAGATATGCAGGAATAGATACATACAGAAATATTTTTAATATGCAGCCCATCTGGTTCCATTTGAAACCCTTTTGGGCCAATGTGTTTAAAAAAATTTTTCAAGGTGTTTTAATTTTTAATACATGTCCGTGTGCTACATTGCTTTTTTCAAAAAGATATATTTGGTACTAAAACCTGAGTGATTCCTAAAATTCTTAAGATCTCCAAAGGTGTTTTTTTTTAAATCCAATTAAGGCACATTATCTAAAAAGGTAGAATGGATTTCTAGTAGTTCAAAGAACAGCTTCTTTTATAATTTTTTTCTGTGAAAATTTGAGATGTCATCTTTCTTGGTAGCCCCATGCTGAGGTCTTTGTTGTGACTGCAGTCTTTAGCTTTTATATTGATTTGTACTACTTCAACAAATGACAGAAATCTTTATTATCTACAGTCAAGCCAGTCATTAACTTTTAATGTCCATTAAAACTGAAAAATTGTGAAAGGAAGTCAGTCCTTCTAATTTAGCCTTTAGAAGATTGAATTGCTGAAATTCTGATTTTAGGCAATCTTGTATTCAGATCTTTCTCTGTTTCTTTTACATTCAAAATCAGTTGCGATTGTTCAAATGCCAATTTTACTGCTAAGCTGACATTTCACCTCAGCTCCCCTTTTCTTGCTTATTATAACTTCACAAAAAATTCTTGGAGAATATGTGGTAAGGCTAAATAAGATGCACACATTTTTATCGGAGGAAAACTTTCATCAGATGTTCTTTTTTTATCTTGTTTTAATAATGGGGTTAAAGCGAAGCAAGGGATTCTGACTTTAATTGTAAGCAATAAGTTAAATTGCATGTGAAAGTTCCCTAGGGAAAGTGAGGTCCATGTCTACGTATCAGCTTGGACAGTAGGGGTCACTCCAATTCTTTTAAGAAAAAGTTATATAAAGATTATTAGCCACAGATAAGAATGTTCTTAAAGATGCTTTAGAGGAATGGAGACAGTCTCCTCTAAGACAGAAAGATCAATTAGTACAACTTCAAATCTTCGTATACAAATTATTCACACATACATAGCCCTGTTTATACAATTAAATAAAATTTAAAATAAAGACTATGCTTGTCCTGGATTAAATTTTGTTGACATTTTAGGACTATTATAGTTTTAATTTCTGAGTAGTGGTTCACCATAGAGAAAGGGCTGTGAGAAATTCTATGACAAATCCACTTCATGAATGTTGTTTGCACACTGCTATTGGCTCTATTTTACCCTAATGGTAGTAACTTTATTTTTTAAAATTGTGAATAAATAGCAGTTATAAATATTGTTTACATCTATGCTGAACATAAAAATGGGCATTGGCTTGTGAATATCATTCTTAGTTACCATTTTACTTTAAAATGTAGTCCATTCATCAAGAATGGCCCGATACAATCAAATTTGTCATTTTCAAGCCCATTATTTTTGGATTCCAGTCTTTGAGATTCTGAAACTTTGGTGTGAGAGACAGAACAGTAATAGCTGTTATAGTTATATGAAGTAAGTGCTGTATATGGAATGTGAATAAAGCTCTAGAGAAGAGGAGAACATGAATTAGTGGTGGTTTTCAAACAAGAGGATGGTGGAATAATTTCAGGAATAGAGGCATGCAAGGCACTGAGAATAGACAACCCATTAGCTGGGGAGAATGGAGCTCATGGTTTGTAATTGTAGTGTTTGGTGAGGCCATCATGACGGTAAGTGGAAATAAAGCTCATCAGAGAGTTTGTACACAGTTTAGTACCTTTTACTTAGTTCCATAAGAACTGAGGATCTGAATGATGGGTTTTGTTGTTTTTAAAAGACATAGCGGCCGGCGCTGTGGCTCAACAGGCTAATCCTCCGCCTTGCGGCGCCGGCACACCGGGTTCTAGTCCCGGTTGGGGTGCCGGATTCTGTCCCGGTTGCCCCTCTTCCAGGCCAGCCCTCTGCTATGGCCCGGGAGTGCAGTGGAGGATGGCCCAAGTGCTTGGGCCCTGCACCCCATGGGAGACCAGGATAAGCACCTGGCTCCTGAATTCGGATCAGTGTGATGCGCTGGCCGCAGTGCGCCGCCAGCGGCAGACATTGGAGGGTGAACCAACGGTAAAGGAAGACCTTTCTCTCTCTCTCTCACTGTCCACTCTGCCTGTCAAAAATGAAAAAAAAAAAAATGACATAGCATTATCAGTTTAGCTGCCTATTTTCCAAAAGTGATAACACAGATCAAAGTTGGACCACTACTTGTTCATGAATTCAGCACAGATTTATTAAATGAGTACTATTTGCAAGACATGGTTTTTGAGTGTTAGCTTTACAGGAACACCGATATCATGAAAAGACTACTCTTACACTGCTTACATTTCTAGAGGAAGGAGAGAGAGAAGTTAAAAAATAGTAAGTCGACGTTAAAGAGTGAGAGTGCTTTGGGAGAAAAGGAAAGCAATGTAATGGGGTAGTGACTGGGACAGTGTAGCCACTTTGCACAGTTCGGATCAGGCAGTTCTCTGAGAAGAGGGCAGATGAGTTGTTACCTAGATGATGAAAAGGGATTAGCTAAGCAGGGATTTGGAGGGCTGGGATTTCAGGAAGGTAGAAGAGCAAGCGTGAAAACTCAAAAGCATTTTTGTTTAAAACATTTTGAGAACTGGAGCAGTGGCTTTTCTTTTGTCCTTTGGTGGTACATAACACAGTAGAACAATTAAAAGTAGAGAAACTGGTGTCCAATCTGGATTCAAATTCTCATCAGTGTATCACAGGAATTTAGGTCAGTTACTTAAGAGTACTGATCCTCGGCTTTTCCTTTTCTGAAATATAATAATAACACACATAACAAAGTGCCCCAAATGTAGGCAGGTTGTTAATAACTAGGGCTCATATTTCCCTTTTTAAATTCATTTCTTCCTCTGTAATATGGAACTGTGGAACCCATTAACCTAGCATGCGTTTGTTAATCCTCAAATAATATCAGGTAGAGAAGATTGAGATAGAATAAAAGATGATCAGGAGGAAGGGAACATGATGGTTGTTCTCAGGTGTTCTTAATTACTCTCTTATTTTAATGTATAAGGGAAAAATCCAAAATATTTCAGGTTTATGAAAGAAATGATCACATTTGGAAGTTATATTGAAGAGTTGTCAATTAAAAAAATGAAAGAACTGCTATCCTAGGCTATTTTTATAACTGTCAACGTTGAGTGAGTCTTTTAAAATCACTTAGCTAGCTTCCATTGTTGTTGTTCTACCTCTGACTTATTTGAAGACATTGCTTCTAAATAAGACCTTTCTTATCCCTGTTCCACTGACTCTACCATTTCAAACAATCCTTTTCTTAACTTTTCCTTCCTACTACTTTTGTTGACAATATATCTCTTACTATTGAGCTTCATTGCCAATTCCCTAAACCTCTTCTTCAAAATAAATCCTCTGACCTTCTTTTTCTAAAGTCTAATGACCAAAACACACTCCTCACCAGTCTTCCAAGCAAGCTTATCTTTTCTGCCACTGACTGTATAAATTTACTCCTGCCACAGGCAAACTGACTTTAGTCATGTTTTGTGAATACTTACCAAGAAGCTCTCTATATAATGGCATCCAATTTACTCTTCTTTTCTGTTTCCCCCATAAATTTCTTCTGCCTCTTTTTCTAACAGACTACAGTATGTATTTTCAGAGTGTTCCAACTGCTATCTAGGTAAACATGATTATTTTATGACATAAATCTATATTTCATACATTTGTTTTGCATATAAGAAAGAAGTTGTTACAACCTGAAGAAATCTTAAAAGTAACATTGTTACACAAGGAATTAAAAGCATGGGTAGTTTAGAACCTATACATTCTTAACTCCTTTTTTTTCTTTGAAGTTCACAAAGGTTCATAAATTTTTTACTCAGACGCAAGTTAGAACTGATAGATTGCTTTCTTTGGTCCTAAAAGGGATTTAAAAATATTTTTAAGTATAAGCGTTTGGCATATCAGTTAAGGTGCTCCCGATATGTCCATATCCCATATCAAAGTGCCTGGTCTAGAGTTTTGGCTCCACTATTAATTTTACTGTCCTGCTAGTGCACATCCTGGGAGGCAGCAGATGATGGCACAAGTGGTTGGGTCCCTGCCACCCAGGTGGGAGACCTGAATTTTGTTCCAACTCCTGGTTTCAGCCTGGCCCTGAGCACACTGTTGCAGGTATTTGAGGGGTGAGTCAGCAGACGGGAAATTCTCTCTCTCTCTCTCTCTCTTTCAAATTAAGTAAATAATTAAGACTTTGAAAATAGATTATTTAAAAACTATAACAATTCTGTGTATTCATTTTGTGTATTCATGATTATGTGACAGTGCTAGAGAAATGGTCTTCAGTTGGCCAGTTTCCATTATTCTCCAATACTTCATACTAATCTTTGTGTAGTTATAGTCATATTTTTGTCTACTCTACACAGGAATTTGACTTCTGTCATCCTTTCACATGTAGGTTTTTATGTATGCTGATAAAAACTTGAAAGTTTTGAACTGAATCTCACATTACTGGACGCCCAGGATCAGTCATAAAACTCAGGTATGCTCCAGTCGCTTTGTCATTACACAGACAATTGAATGACTCCAGTGGAATTCCTTAAAGATGTTCTGACAACTAAGTGTTAAACTAGGCACTAAAGTCTGAATGAGAAATGAAACCATAGTTAGGGGATTTTAGTGATTACAAACCCAGACTAAAATATCCTTTAGGGTGGGGACTGTGTCTTATTTGCATCAAAATTGTTGAATAACCAGTTGAAGATTTATTTATTGATGTGATGAAAGCATCATGAAAGATGATATATAAAGCAAATATTGTTATTTTGTTTTGCAGTCTTCAAAAAATTATTTGGAAATGTGTATATGAAAGAATTGTGTGCATAGATATCAAAAATTTTATTCCATAAAAATATGCTTATGCTTTAATTATATCATCCATGAACTTTTTGAAGTCCCCTTGTATATTGTTAAATATTATTATTGGGACATTGTTGATTATTATTAATTTCACAGGAGTTTTCCACTGATCATAATGGAAATATTTCCTCCTTTAAAGGTGAGTAAATATTTTTTACTGAAAGCCTGCCATTTATTTTATGCTACTTATGTTTTTTATTTATTTCTTTTCTTTTATTAACTTTTATTTAACCAATATAAATTTCCGAAGTACAACTTCTGAATTACGGTGGCTTTTCCCCCCATAATCTCCCTCCCACGCCAACCATCCCATCTCCCTCCCCTCTCCCATCTCATTCTTCATCACGATTCATTTTCAATTATCTTTATATACTGAAGATCAACTTAGTATTTACAAAGAAAGATTTCAACAGACTGCACCCACAAAGACACACAAAGTATAGAGTACTGTTTGAGTAGTAGTTTTACCATTAATTCGCATACTACAACACATTAAGGACAGAGTCCTACATGGGGAGCAGGTGCACAGTGCCTCCTGTTGTTGATTTAACAATTGACACTCTTATTTATGACGTCAGTAATCACCCGAGGCTCTTGTCATGAACTGCCAGGGCTATGGAAGCTTCTTGAGTTCACCAACTCCAATCTTGTTTAGACAAGGCCATATTCAAATTGGAAAGTCTCTCCTCCCTTCAGAGAAAGGTACTGACTACTTTGATGGCCCGTTCTTTCCACTGGGACCTCACTCAAAGAGATCTTTCATTTATGCTACTTATGTTTTTCTACTATGCCAGGATTCTTAGAATTTTAAACAATTTATATACTTTTATTACATACTAGGCATATAAGAACATTGCTATGGTTAAGCTGAACTATGACAGAAAGCTAACAAACCAACTGTTCTTTGTTAATAAAGTAGGTGCTATTCATTCATCATACCAGTGCATGCACATCAGACATTTTCTCAATAGTGATGTTAACAGATCTATTTACACTTTGTTGCTCACTTATGCATTTGACTAAGATGTGTGTTAGACATCCGTATATGTTGTCTGTAGAGCCAGTGGCTTAGGAAAAGCAAATTTGTTGAACAGACCAGGATTTTACCTTTAATACTACTATGGTCTGATCAACTGAAGCCAATAGCTCCTAGTATAATTAAGACACAGAATTTTTCCCATACCCAAACATTATGTAAATGATTTTAGAGTGGAAAAGTATGCATTCAAATCAATTTTAGTGTTCATGGTCATTTATACTCTAGAGTATATTAACAGATAGTATGAGATGACAGATAAGATATGAAAAAACAAAATCTCTTCCATGTGATTTTTTTCAAATTCAGTGAGATCATTGAAACAAATAATAGCAATGAGAAGAATTCTGGTCAATACTAAGGATGAACCAACCTCAAAATATCAATATGCTCTTTATTCCTGTTTGTTGAGTGCCCACTTAGCCCAACAGTCTCTAAATCATATTGAAGGATTTGGACCTTGCATGAAAGGTATCCAGATTAAAATAAACAGGCAAGAACATTTGCATTAGACAAGCAAGTAGTTAACTCTAAGAGAATTCCTAACCACTGAAAAATTATTTGCCTATTTAATTTTTCATTTTAAACCTTTGTTTCTTGTATTCATTTACCAGATTTTTTTAAAATTAGGCCTTGGATCAGATAATAATCAGAAAATTTGATTTTGTGAAGAAATAGTTTTTAAGGGAATATGAAAATAGATTGAATGTAGAAAATAGGAAGATGGATTGCTACAAGGATGACTAGGAAAATAGAAAGCAATTCCAAGTTGGGCTAGAGAGTCGAAACATAATAAATGAGTCTACATAAATAAAAGAAGTGTTGAGAATGAGGGAATTCAGACTGATTTAGCAATACACGCAGGCTGGTTGACTCTGAAATAAAAATGATGGCTTGCCAAACAATCTGTAGTGTCTAAGGGCTGTTCAGTTCTGCCTATTCAACTACACTGTTAGGAAATAACAATGGTGATGTTTTCAAAATTATTTAAAAATATATTATTGGACATTTTGTTTACCCAAATCTTTTTTTTTGAAATTTCATTTGCATAAGAAGAGAGCCAGCCCTACAATTATATGGTTGCTGTTACTATTTATTGTAATTTACTGAAGTTTTTATATTTCATAAGAAAATGAACAGGCTGTATATAAAAGGGAAAATATTCTAGTTGAATTATGTTTTAAATTATAACTTTAAAAATTAATGATTTAAAAACATTTCTCTATTATATATAATATTTGGTTTTAGCTTTTTAAAAATATATTTTTTATAATTTCTATTACATTTAAAATATTTCCTTTTGCCTTAATCATTTTAGTTTCTGAAAGAATTGTTCCTCAATTCCTCTTCCTAAATTCTGGGAAATCAGAATATGTAACGGGGATTAAACTAAATGTGTATTAGAAGAGTAAAGAATTCACTAAGGCAGGACTAATCATCATTTACATTATCGGTAGAGATGATTAATAAACAAAGGATTGCATGACAAGTTCTGTTGATGCTGTATTTGGGTAGCCAAATGTTTTAGCTTTTACAAATGAAAAAAACCCTAAGCAGCTTATGAGAGAAAGTAATCATTCAAATTACAAACTTAAGAATTTCAAATTACATACTTCATCAAGTTGAGTCTATTTTAACTTACAGAGCAGATTTGGTTTAACAGAATGTAATAATTACTGCATATTCCAAGTAAATGGAAAGCAGCTTTCCTAAGCTGATAGCTGGTTTTCTATACAATTGCTGTAGTAGATAATGATGAGGGAAAAGTTCCGAGAATGTATCTCTAGAAGTTAGTCACTAAAATATTAAAAAATACGAGAACATGTTTTGGCAGGGATTTTATAGATATGTTTTCTAGGAATTTTTCCTGTCAAGATACATTTTGTGAATTTGTCCTACTTTTTTGAAATTTGAGTTTGAGAATCACATTTGGAAAAATTTTAGTGATGCTCTAAGGACGATTTCTGTCCCCCACAAAACTGGCCCCACCACCACAGTGGTCTCTGAACTGAAGATGGATATCTGGCTGAACAGAATCTTTTATAAATGCTGTGTGAGTATTAATGTATTTAACTTAATATTCTACAATTATGACATACTTTATATGCTAATTATTCATTAATTTCTCAAGGATATGCAAAAATAAAGAGCTTTGGAGCTAGTCAAACTGTTCAAAACCAGTGTCGAGCAATGATTGTGGACAAAACTATTTACTTTTCAAGGGCATAGTCTGCTTTCTGTAAAATAGTGTTAATAACACCTATTCCATTAGTGCCATAATTGTCATAATGAAGAAATGAAGGCAAAACCTTAAGAATGCTGTTTAAGGTATTAAATGTTCTCAGCTCTTACTAAATAAACCCCTTGTTATTATCATCATTATGACTGGAGTGGTTTTTTTTTTTTTCTGTTGCAATGTCTAGTCATTTTAAGTGATATTCAACTGTTTCCTACCCTCGAAAAAGTGTGGAATCTGTCTTGATTCTTTTCTTTTACTCTATAAAGCAAACCAAGGGACGTTAACACTATGAAGTGACTCAAAAGTATTTCTAAATGAATATATTCTAAATGTATTCTCTTAGTTTCTGTAAGTATTTGCTAAAGTAAGTCTTCAAGCATTTTTTCATGAAGACTTAAAAAAAGTCAGATGGTTACACTATTCTAAACTTTCAATCTTAGCTTCATTTATATCCTGGTCTTTCTACAGTTCTTGGGAGGCAACTGAATTTTTCTGGTCAATTATGCTATAATATTGATATCATGAAACATTACTGAGATTTCATTGTTATAAAAATAAATTAAGAAAAAATTATTTTGTAAGCCTAGAATTTGAAATGAGTGACACATTGTCAGTCATCCTTATCTTTCAAAGACTTATTATGGCTTGAATTTTACTTAAGTGATAACATTAATAATAATGGAGCCTCAGTACTAAGCTACTATCAGAGTATAAATATTGGTAGTATACCAAAAGTAAAACCTAGCTCTCTGGGAGGGGGAAGCTGATCCCAGTATTAAAATATTAGTGTCACAAATTGCAACAGGGACTTAATAATGAACAGGAGCTATTACTGTTTTTAATGTCGAATTTATGAAATGAAATAAAAGCAAACTCATTCAAATTAAGAATGGCTGACTGTGAGCTCTGTAGTTGTGTGTTAGGCAAAATGAATTGCAGATTGATCTTGATAATTGATAATAATACATTCCCTTTTAATATTATTAAATTTATGGCATATCATCTCCAAATATACTCTCTTCAGCTTGATATTAAGGCTGCAAGTACTTTTTTACTCAGTTTCTTTGCTTTACCTGAAATAAATTTCTGTTCAAACTTTTATTTTAAGTGTGTTTTTATAGGAGACAGTGAGGGCCAATTCTTACCTGTATTCTTTTGACAATGTTCTTGCTGGCTGACAGTTTCATGAAGGAATATTGGTGGATTGGAGGAGATAGGCTAGAAGAGGCTTTCTGTTTTGATACTGCCATATTTTACTCAAAATTTATAGCATGAAACTTTTTAATAGATATGGCTTTGAGAATATCTTCTGCAGTTTGTAGCAGATATATTTTGTACTTTGCAGGAACTTGTGAAAAGTTAGTAACTAATAATTCATGGAATGTAAAAAACTACATCTACATAAAAATAAAGGCAGAAAGAGAGATGAAAAGAGTCTACAGACTCACATACAGTATGGATGGGTAAGCTTGTCTTATCCATCACATCCTGGTGTTGAACTTTTATAAATGCCCATGACCTTCAAAATAAGCTGAATTTCACATTATTATTTCAGTTCTCTTTGACAGTCTTCAGTATCTACCAGTTCTCCAATGATACTGAGGAAACATTACTTACAACAGACCTTGACACGTAGAAGGCACTTCATAAATATGTGCAATGAATGAGTATTGCTGAATAAATAGCTTGTGGAGAAGATGATCAGGTATGTATTTAAAATATTAAGTACTTCATTCCTACTGAATGGATAGGATACCTTCAGAAAATATATTTGATTGAAAATTTTCATCACTTTGCTCATAAACATAAACTAAATGATGTGGTCAGAATTGGAAGCCAGTATGTCATCAGGTCTACACGCGTAACAATTATGCCAAACTATCTCCGATATGATGGCCTTATAATGGGTATTTCGTATGTTATTTCATTTACTTTTTCCCAGACTTTTTCACTGATTTGAGTAGTGTGATTAACTCTATCTTATGCACTAGGTGTCTAAAGATGCCAGACAGCTCTTTATCCTATCCCAACCATCCTTGACATTGTTTTCTAGTTGGAGAACAATTTGGCTGTGAGCTGTCAGCCAGAGACTCTCCCAGTAGTTGTGTTCTGAATGGGAGGTCTGGCCAGGATTCTAGAGCAGCCACTACACTTGTTACCATCTATGTGTCCTCCAAGTTTAGCTCAGCTCAATTATCATTTCACTAAGGAATTCTTCTCTTGTCTCAGTAACTAGGCCAAATCCCCTTTTATATGCTCTCAGGGCACCATACAACCTTCACTTTGTAGCCTTTATTATAGTTGTAGTTTCATTTTATTTGTGAGTTAATTTAATTGTATGTCTTCAATACTAGGTCTCAAGATCCGTAAGAGCTTGGACAGTAGATCCCAGAGGCAAGTACATTGAAAATAGGGCGAAGGGCAAATGAGGAGAGAGGAAGGAGAAGAATTTAAAAGGACCCAAGTCAAACAAACCAGTTTGTGTTTCTTGGTACTACTGGTGATGACTAAGTGGGGAATGTGTGTACTGTTACATTTCTGACATGGCAGAGATGCAAGATGGCCAGAATGACACCTGCAATGAGGATCTTAGGGGAAGGTATTAGAGTCTTATGTTTTACCTATGGGAACAGATTTAGAAAGTGGGTTCTAGTAATGGATCTGGCAGGGCAGGAGAAAAGAGGCAGTGCCTGCTCGTTGAGTTGGCTCTCGCTACAGAGCCCAGCATATAGAAACTGAAGTTGATCCTCCGTGATCCACATGGAGGAACTCTTATCAGTTCTTAGCAGCTTCTGGAGGCAACATTTCAGATTATAAGTAAATCCCGTTCAAGGGAAACACTGCAGAGGCCTCATATGCTGTAGTTCTTAGGACCTACAGTAAGCGGACTGTGGCTTTCCGGAAATGTTGGCGATACTTCTGAGATTTGCAATTCAAGGTTAACACCAACATCAAAACTAGAGGAAAACTCCTTTAGTGGCAACTCCAGTGTGTATCCTTTTTTTTTTTTTTTTTTTGAAAATGTGTTGGAGATTTCCTAATGTTTGATAATTCTGTAATGGTTGTTCTGTTACATTTGTGTAGTGTTTGTGCTAGTCCACTAATTTTTTTTTTTAAGATTTATTTATTTTATTTGAAAGGCAGTTACAGAGATGCAGAGGCAGAGAGAGAGAGAGAGGTCTTCCATCTGCTGGTTCACTCCCCAGATGGCCACAACAGCCAGAGCTGTGTTGATCAAGAACCAGGAGCCGGAGCTTCTTCCAGGTTTCCCACACAGGTACAAAAGCCCAAGGACTTGGGCCATCTTCTGCTGCTTTCCCAGGTCACAGCAGAGAGCTGGATTGGAAATGAAACAGCCAGGACTCAGGATGCCTGCCTTGCAGGTGGTGGCTTTACCTGCTATGCCACAGTGTTGGCCCTGCTAGTCCACTATTAACATGGTATATTCCTAACACAGTGCTACAAAACCAGGTACTCATTTGATTCTTTTTCTCTTGCAGAGCACCATCAGACCATGATCCCCAGGTTAATCACAAACATCTCTATTATCTGAGTGTTATTTGAAGATTTTGTGTTATTAAAGTACCTCTCATCCCTCTCTCTCCAGCCATCAGTTCAATCCTGTTTAGGCAAAAGAGAAATGGTATCTGGCAGAGAACAGACTCAGGCGGAGGATTAACCAAGTAATCCACTGCACTGGTCCCTATAAAGTAAATATTAAAGTTACAATCATGTCAAGCTTCATAGCAATTTTTTGAATACACATTTTGTTAATTCATTAATAATCAAAAATATTATCACAGGGAGACAATGAAATTTCTTGAAGTAAAAAGTAATCTTCAAAACCAAAAATATAATTTTTATGTGCAGTTAGTAATTATAAATGATAATGTTTCCTGATTTGCTGTCAACAATATAATAAAAATAACAAGATTCAACTGAAGGCCAGAATAAAAGGTAGAGAATCAGACTATAGAGGTCTTAGTGTGCAATACACAAGCAGAGTCCATATAGGAGCAGCAGACAAGTTATTTAGGCGGTGGATCAGGTGCTGACAGGCCCTACAAGCTCTCAGACATGCTATTGATTGGTCAATGATCGATTTTATCAATGGTAGGAGGGTAGAAAGGGCAAATTGCCTTCTTCCCTCTCTTTTTTACTGTCTCATTGCACTCAACAGCTTATAGATGCACTTAAGCTTATCATAAATGACTTTTAACAACTCATCACTTCTAATACAATCAGTACATTTGCTACCAAATACATGATACTGTGTAGTGTTGCTTAAAAAAACAAGTTGAATAATGGAAGTTTTACTTCTTAACTATTTTTACTTACTATCATGAGTATGAACTTTGTGATAGGTACTGTATTTAATTCTCAGAGCTGCAGAATATTCTGTCATGGAAGTCTTATCATGCCCATTATACAGATCAGAAAACCAGTGACTCAAAGAGCTTTTGTCTTATTCAAGGTCACAGGTCAGTGTTCCAGGAATTATATCAATCTTAACATTATATCAGAGCAACTTGATTTGGGGTAACTGCAGTGACCAAAGAGAAATCAGACTTCTCTAATTGAGACAAGTCTTACAAGTTGATCAAATTTTCAGATTACCAATATCAATTAAGATCCCTTTTGTTTTAAAGTTCCCTTTTCAAGCGCAAAAGACAAATCATGTGCATATTTATACTATACATTTTGTAGAAACAGTTTTAAATTTAGATTATATAATATGAGGTAAAATAAATAATAATAAAAACAAAACATTAGAAATAGATTTGATGTCAATTAAATCACATCAAATAAATGAAGAATTTTGGATCACCAAATGGTCAATTTGAAAGGTGACGATCATTTCTGTAAATTGACATGACTTGATAGGGTGAGGAGCAGGTTTTCTTTACAGACATGCTGAAGGTCAAATCCTGCTAAAGCAATGTCTTACATTTTATTTCTGTAGAAAACAGTTGATCCAATTTTACCCTTCTTGATTTCCTAAATTGACAAACAGAAGCACTTATACAGTGAGAATAACACAAAAAGAAACATTTATACTCCGTGCTGGAAATTTTCAAAAAAATTTTTTGGTGTTTGGTTCAGAAAACCAATAGAGATGTGAAAAGTTGGGTCAGAGTGAAAAGAAAGTAATTTTGTCCCAATCTCTTGTTCCAAAACAATTACATTTAAATTTTAGTTTGTGTCAAGAGTCAGAGATCTGAGATTATACTCTAGTAGTCTTGAATTTGTTATTTTTGTGAATGTTAGATTTAAATTAGTACCTTTCACTTAAAATTTTTAAAAGAAGATTTATTTATTTATTTGAAAGGTGGAGTTGCAAAAAGGCAGAGGCAGAAAGAGAGAGAGGTCTTCCATCTGCTGGTTTACTCTCCAGATGACTGCAATGGCCAGAGTTAGGCCAATCTGAAGCCAGGAGTGAAGAGTTTCCTCCAGGTCTCCCATGGGAGTGCAGGGGTCCAAGGAATTGGGCCATCTCCCACTGTCTTCCCAGGCCAAAGCAGAGCTGGATCAGAAGTAGAGCAGCCGGGACTTGAACCAACACCAATATGGGATGCCAGTACTGCAGGTCAAGGCTTTACCAGCTAAGCCACAGTGCCGGCCCCCTTTCATTTAAATTTCAGAAAATTTTTGTGAATGTTTTGAATGTCTTTTCCTTTTCAAAAGAATTTGCTCTATCTCAAATAGTTTATGTGGATAGAATATTATTTAATACAAAACATGTTAAAGTTATGTTTATTTATTTATTTTTAGATATTTATTTATTTGAAATGCAAAGTAAAAGCTATTGAAGGAGAGAGATCTTCCATTCACTGGCTCACTCCCCAAATGGCTGAAACATCTGGGGCTGAGCCACATCCAAGCCAGGAGTCCAGAACTCTATGTGGAGTGGCAGGAGCCCAGGTACTTGTGCCATCTTTTGCTGCTTTCCCAGGCACATCAGCAGGGAACTGCATAGAAATTAGAGCAGCTGGGACTCGAACCATTACTTATTTGGGGTGCCGACATAGCAAGTGACAGCTTAATCCACTGAGCCAACATTCCTGCCCTGGTTATGTTTATTTTTACAATCTAGAGGATCACTAGTTTTTTGCTACTGGGTAGAAATAGCTGTTGGACAATTATTGTCTAAATTAAACAGCATTTACGGATGTTCAATTCTCCTTATTAAATTTGGTCAGAGCCTCAAAATCACCATTTAAAACTATCCTATTCCTTCTCCTAATATCTTACTTGTATAAATGACATAACCATATTTGCAGGCAATTTTCAACTTTTCATCTAATTCTTTGTTGCTTTTTATCCACTCACTTTCTATATCCTGGGGCTTCTTACTTCACAAAGACTCCTTAGCCAGCCAATCCCTATATACCTATACCAACTGGATTTAAACCCTAGAGTAGCGTCACCAATCTTGTCCATCATCCCCAGTCAATTTCACTAGAACATGACATGTTTGCTCAAAATATAATGTCCGGTTATTTCCCATTGAATAAATGCTAAAGAATTTAACCTAACATGAAATTCCTGCTATAATTTATTTTCCAATTACTTTTCAAGCTTCCTCATCTCTTGTCATTTGTTCTTTCAATGCAGTTCTTTATCCTGAATACATAGATCTGTCCCACATTCTGTGATCCAATCTAAGCTCTTTGTTCTGCATAGAATACCATCTGACTTCTCACTTTCATATTCAGATTTGGCCTACCCTTACATCTGTCTACAGTACCAATAATGTTCTGATTATCCCAGCAGATGCAACTTTGTCTTTTTAAACAAATTCTCTAATACTATATTCTATATCTCTTTGGGAGAATTGGCATTGGAGGCCTTTAAAAGATTTTCTTAAAGATGTTGGGCCACTTAGTGGTAAAAGACAGAAGTTAGGTCTCCTGTGACCTAGGCTATTGTACATGTCATTGACACTGCTCTTACACCCAGAAAGTCACACTAATTTACTCTTCTAATTATTTGAACATTTACTGTCTGGATAAACACAGGGTTGGTTATCAACTGCCTATGAAAGAAGCCGAATTCACACTGTATAAGAAACAAAAACTTCACAGCAGTGGAATTCCAACTGGGATGCCCAACAAGAACTGCTGAAGCCAGCATTCAAGGCAGTGAGTTCCCAGGGAACCTTGCCTTCTCCCGTGAGGTCAAACTCATCAACTCTGGGATCAGTTCCATCTTCAGCATTTTATAAGAGCTTCAGAGATAGAAACTTTTTTTTTTTTAATACAGGAATGCCTAAGATCAAATCATGCAAACTTTTAGCAAATATCTTGTGAGAGCAAGTCTTTTTCTCAAAGTGGCTGATATTTTGACTTCCTGCCCATTAATGAATCACTTAGCTGTACACTGTTTAGGACAGAGAAAGTATGCTTTATGAGTATTCCCCATCAGGAGATGGATGAGTCTGAAACTCTGGCTGGGATAATTTGATGTGAAGCTTTTGGCTTCTTCAAGCTGCTAGCCAGCATGAAGTGGTGACGGCTGCAGCCTGCTCTGTCCTCCATTGCCTGTCTCTGTGTGTGTTTTCATCATGCGCACAGCAGTGGGTGCCTTGGCTGCCTCAGGGACTTCCATGAGTGCTTATACTTTGTGGAGGTGGGAAAAAAAAAAAAAAAAAAAAAAAACCAGAAAAATTCTACCCAAGTAAATCAGCTTCAAATGGATTTAAAATTAATGTATGTAGGTTTGTGTGTGTGTGTATGGAAGGGGGGGGGGTGTTTATATCCACAACAAAATGCTATCAGAGAAAACTAATCAATCTTTCAATGAAGGATGAAAGTATATACATAGCTGCTTGAGTATTATGTTTTCAGGAATTATTTCAGACAGTGGATATGACAATAAATGAATCTAGAAATTGTGACTCCTTTTTTTAGCTCCTTTAAGTCTGTGAAGTTTTAAAAAGCCACTGATAAAGATCCCATTTATTGATGCTCCTTTCTGAAATCCAAGTTTTCTTTCAATTTTTTCTGTAGTTTGCCAGAAATTGAATAGTTTAATAACTTAATCACTGCCCTAATTTGATATTTATTTCATCCTCCTTCCCTGATATATGCAAATTTGTGTCTCTTTGCTAATATCTTTTCTACATTCTCTAGTCTGAAAGCTGATGCAGAGAAGTCATTAAAATTGATAGCAATATCCACCACTTCAGTGAATAAATTACACTTTCCATTTCATGGAGGTCCCATTATCTCCGGCCCTGACCCCTTACTTCTGTACTTGAAAGGATCCTGATTTATCTCAAACTCTTGTGCAATCTTCCTTTCATTTTCTACCCTTAATTTTCTTATCATATTTTTTACACTTTTAACTTCATTCAGTCATTTCAGTGCTTCAATCTACATCATATTTTATACTTTACATTTTCTTCTTTCTTGGCTTTGATTAATTTTTGAACTCTTCTTCACATTGACTTTTTATTCTAACTAAAACCATATTTATTTCCAGATGATATGCACAGCCCTTGAATATACTTTAATTTACCCTTGAACATATTTCATTTATGCTTTTCCTTAACTTTCCCTCTTTATTTTTTGTTTGGTTAGCATGTATATCTCTACTCAAAATTTACTTTTTTGTGTATTAAAAAAAATCATACTTTTGCCTTTTTTGTATTCTTTAGGTTGATCTGGTAGACCTAACCCCAAATCCAACTTTATTACTCTGATTTCACTGTCATGTTTTTATCTATAATAATACATTCTGTTAAAGTACTTTCGGAATTACACAGAAAGCACATTTCCTTGGTCTTTGAAAAATGTTGTAAGAAAGTATTGTAAGCAGAAAAGTGGTATGTGCAGGAAACACTGTGTTGGTGGAATCTTTGTTCAAACTTTCGGCTTTGAACTTCATACACAGAAAACCATTAAATGCTGAGATAATAGAACCAGTTTCATTGTATTCCTTTTGTTTGGCTATCTCTGTGGTTTATCAGTCCCCATAGAATATAGGACTGGAGGAGGTCTTGAAAGGTCATTTAATCTATTGCTCCATGGCCTGAAGGTTCTAAGGCCTCATATGCTCTACAAGATACTTTTTCACTTTAGTTCTTACCAGTTTAAATGGTATTTGGAATTCTTGGTAAATATTTGGGAAGGCCACAAATGTCATGGGGAAGAAAGAACTTGTATAGACAGAAATTATAGAAATGTCACCTGCTGAAAATTTTGAACAAGTGGTTATTAGAACAATCAAAGCATTTAGCAATTGGAAAGTATAGATTTCTGGCAAACTGCAGAATTTTTGGTATAAATAGTATAACATTTTAGTATTTTGATCTAATGTTTCACACGAATTAGTTTTCTCAGGAACAGCAAGTATTTGGGCTTTTATGTCAATGGGCAGCAGTGAGTCAAATGTGCAGGATGCTATGCCTGTTTACTTTCTATATAGCACTCATTTCTATACATGCCACCCATTTCACTGATGACTTATTCTTCCATAAAACTACTATGCTCAGAAGAAATAGGAACTATGTTGAAAGTTATTACAAGAATGTAAATATTGAGTCATGATAGGTTCAAGTAAGCGATGATAATTTTAAAATGAGTCATTGTGATAGGAGCAGTATTTCTGACTCAGACATGTTATGAAATACCAAGACTCTCTAAGGCTAACATTTCAGTAATTACTGAGAGGGGCTGGATAAGTGGATTGAATAGTATCTAATTGTTTGCATGGATGAAAAATTATAAAACTCACTTATCCATTCAGTAGATAATTCTAATTCTGGGAACACTTGGTTAACCCTTTATGATTCTTTAAGGCTATTGATCCTTCGACATAATTAACAACATAAAATAAAAACTAGACCAAATAAAAATGACTATTGCTTTAAATCAAAATAAATTTCATTATCTTTATTTACTTTGATAATTTAAAACTTCATAAGGGTATTTTTAGTCATTATTACCTCAAGAATATTAAAATTTTAAGGTATGGAAGTGGTTTATAATGAAGAACTACACAGACAGAAATGCTGAATAGATAGCTTAATGCTGTACTATTGTTCACTTAGTGAAGGTTAAATTATTGTAATTCTAGGGACTGTTCCTGAATATCCTGTAGTTGGCCGCCATTAACAAATATCAGTTAACAAAACTGAAGAAAATAGTAAGCCTTGGTGCGGAGGTGATACTAAAACACTCCAACACAGAAGCACTCAATGTAAGTTTGCTATCTTTTTCTTTCTTTCTTTCTTTCTTTTTTTTTTTTTTTTGACAGGCAGAGTGGACAGTGAGAGAGAGAGACAGAGAGAAAAGTCTTCCTTTTTGCCATTGGTTCACCCTCCAATGGCCACCGTGGCAGCTTGCTGTAGCCGGCGCACCACGCTGATCCGATGGCAGGAGCCAGGTGCTTCTCCTGGTCTCCCATGGGGTGCAGGGCCCAAGGACTTGGGCCATCCTCCACTGCACTCCCGGACCACAGCAGAGAGCTGGCCTGGAAGAGGGGCAACCGGGATAGAATCCAGTGCCCCAACCGGGACTAGAACTTGGTGTGCCGGCGCCGCAGGCAGAGGATTAGCCTGTTGAGCCATGGCGCCGGCCGAGTTTCTTAGTTCTTAGTATCAGTTTCTTTAATAGTATTCTTTTGGCTTTATAATGGCTTCTAATATAGGCCTTGGGAACATTATTTTAACATAACACATTTGTAACAAAATATTTCATTTTTCAGAACAGTGTTTTTCTATTTAAAGAATGATCCAAACACACACACAAATGCTTGAAGGCAGGGGGAAGGGGTTCCTTGATGATTTGCAGTAGGATACACTTCCATGACATAAGAAAACTATCAGGAATCTGAAAAAAAAATGTTCTCCAGCATTAACATTCAGAGAAATGAAGGTTAACAACACAGATACTTGATCTCTTACAAGATAAGGTATATCAACTTTGGAACCAAGCAGCATATTCAGAAGCATATCAGTTCTATCTCATTTAAATGCTTCCATTTAGTTCATTTCCTTATTGGTAGTTTAGATCAGGCTCTGTTACTTATTCATTATGTAGCAGTGGGAATCTGACTCCAATTCCTTCACCCTCAGTTTGTCTGTGTAGACAGATAATGATGTTTACCTTAGAGAATTACTGTGAGAATCAATGGGGATGATGCTTGTGTACATATTACATAGAACAGTAGTTGGCACATAATACATGAACAATAAATTTCAGTTCTTCAGTGCATTGTCATAATCACTTATTCTTAAAACTATTGAATTTGCTTCCTTGCTAATCAACATTATCTAATCTTCTCAATCCCATTTTACATGCAATTTTCAAATTAATATATCCCCTAAAACATGCTAGTTTCATCATGTAAATGATCCAAATTTTCTTCTCAGTGAAATAAATGTTAACAACTTAGTCCAGCCCTTATATTTCCCCCAGTTATTGCATCTCTTTATTTTACCAGTCTAATATTTCCACACATCCTATAAGCAGTGGCCAAATTACACTGCTTTAACTTCTAAGTTTGCCTTATACTTTCTCAACTCCATGCCTTTGTTTACACTGCCCACTTAGTTGTACTATGCAGCATCCTGAAATATATGCTGCCATTTCTCATTTGCTCTCAGATCAGTTCCTGTCAGTTTTGCACTGAGTCACAGAGGACTGCATTACCCGGATTCCATTAGCAACTGGTTTCTGAGTGAAATTAACCAACTGGAAGCATTTAAAGACAGCGAGATGATGGAATGAGAGTGAAAATAAGAGAATTTCTATTTCTTTCCCTTCTGTCTCTCAGGCAGTGTCGAAAATACCTCAATTTCTTTGATGTTCCCTGGTTTAAACAGTTTACCACTTTCTCTATGGCGATCAATTCTACTGGGCCTCTGTATCTTTGGCTCTGGTCAAGCTATCTAATTGTCTAGTCTCAGGGTAGAGTTAGACTTTGGAAATAGGTAAAATTCTCAGAAATATTTCTGAGTTTCCTTTTTTAAAAGATTTATATTATTTATTTGAGAGAGAAAGAGAGAGAGAGAGAGAGAGAAACTTCCATCCACTGGTTCACTCCCACAAATGGCTGCAATGGCCAGGACTGGAATGGAGTTAGGAACTGGGAGCTTCTTCCAGGTCTCCCATGTGGGTACAGGGACTCAAGCACTGGGTCCATCTTCCACTACCTTCCCAGGCACATTACCAGGGAGCTGGATTGGAAGTAGAGTAACCAGGACTCAAGCCAATGTCTGAATGGCATGCTGGCTTCACAGATGGTGGCTTATGAGCCATGCCACAATGGTAATCCTGAATTTCCATTTTTGGCTCCTGAGCATTTGCTTTATTTGGTGTCGATTTTATTGTATGAAGCTTCCTCAACTTCAAGCATTTAGAGTGGTTTATGCTTTTTCCCTGGACTCTGACTACTACAGACTGACATGGATTTGGATTTAAAAACTGGCATTATCCTAATGGATAAACTACTTATCTGGGTTTCAGGTTCTTGACTAATAACTTAATGATATTTTGTACGGATTAAATAAAGATCATATCCCAAACATATATAACATCTGACATACATCAGTTAATTAATATTTGGGTTTCAGCCCTCATTTCCCAAGATATCAACACTTTAAGTAAATATTAGCCAAAAATTAATTATTTCAGTGTAAAGGAATAAAGAAAACTCTTAGATGATATTTATCTTCAAATGCATCCCATTATATCATTTATATTCTGAAATTATATCTTATTGTTAATTAAAATCTTAAAGTCTTTTACTTGTAAGCATATATTGGATAGATTTAATAGATTATTAAGCAACTATGGTATCACAAATGTCATTTTCTAGGTAAATGTAGAAGGTCCTGTTCTAAGAAAATATTAGGTGACTCAGGGGATGTGTGTCAGGTGAATATGGATGAATTGAGGGCAAAGCAATTCTAAAAGTCCTAAGGGAGACAAGTAACAGGAAGAATAAGAGGTTTGTGGATAAACATTAAGGTCAGGAGATTAGAATAAGGAATCAGAAAGAACTTTCCAATTACTGAAGATCTTCTCTTTCTGACCTCAGTTTGAACAAGGAACTATAACAATTAGAAACTGTTTCCCATCCATGGAGCCAGTAAGTTGGGTTTCAGAGATGTCCTCTTATCCCCTAAGACACCTCAAGGCGGGGGAGTGGGAGGGTCTTTCAATTCTGACTATTTTTGATTATTCTGGAAATGCCTCTGCAGAATCCAAACTAGTTTTCTATATTGCTGCTAGAACCATGGCTACATTGGTTTGGTGAAGCCTTTAGCCAGGCACCCTCATATGTCCTGGACAGAACACTTGCCAACCCATCCTTTGTCTTTTGGATTTCAGGGACAGCATGCCCACCAGTGCTCTGGCTGCACCAAGTGTTGAATTTCAGGACTGATGTCTCTGGAAGAGAATCAGGTTGATTCTGGGTCTCTCAGATAAACAGGCTTCTGCCTTAAGCACTTGGAAACCTAGTGAATTTCATCTCACTGGTTGGAAAGAATATGTACAAGATCTACTTGGACTCAATCACAGCCCATTGTATGCATCTGGGATAAATTGTGGGCAGCTGTGTTGAGAGAGGGAAAAATTCAGAATGTCAAAGGTCTTTGTTAGCAGTAACTCAGTTTCCTCAGAGATGTTTCCATCTGTGGACTAGATGAGTGGCCAGTAGGGCATAAGATCTGGGAAAAGCAAAAGCTCCTCTATTTTTTGGTGACTCATCAGCTACATGCTGAGAGAGAAACCGTGCTTTCTCATTGCCAAGGACTTACTTGCCAATTACCTCCAACTTTTAGCTACTAACACCATGAAATAGAACAAAGGTATACTAAATATTTGATTGAAGCAACACAAGTTATTGAGTGAGCTGGTCTTAGATGACCTTGATCAAATATTAGCAAGATTATCCAAAAATTAGAGGCATTTTTAAGAGATGCTCATTTCTCTTTGAAACATACATAGAATTTGGAAGTGTTCCTCCCCCCCCTTATCTGTAGCTTTTATCATTGTGATGGACAATAACTTAGATTCTAGATATAGGATTAGATCAGGTTTTCTTATACCACATTTTTATGTTTTATGTTCTAAATGAGAATAATGAAAAATAAGGATATTAACTACAAGGATTGTTATACATAATCAACTAAGCATAATATGACAATAATTAGGTGCCAAAAGAAATTCGTTGAGATGAGAGCAGAAGGAACATTTATTTCTGATCAAAGCATTGGAGAAGATTTCATTGAAACCACATTTAAGCAAAGGATTAAAACATGCATTGTACTTAGCTGGGTTGATAACCATGGTACAAGTATGCCAGGTTGAGGAAAAAAAACACTAGTAAAGTCGCAGAAGAACTCAAAGGGGCATAGATAACATATTTGGAGAAACACAAATACTTAGCATTCATTGGAGTTTATAAAACCAGGTGGATTGAATTAACAATATATTAGGAAGATAATTTAGGATATAAATAATGCGATTTCAATTTGGAGACCCCAGAACTCAATTATTTTGGTAAAGATATACATTTGAGGATGTTGAACGGTATGTGATTCAACCCTTATTTTGAAAGGTGAACTTTGAGGATCTTGGAAGGTTTTTAGGAGACTAGAACTAGAACAATTTAGGAGATAATGGATCAGATCAGACAAGAAACTTTGAGTGGTTGGACTAGTTCAATGGCAGAGAGAATGGAAAGTACAGATGGATGTGAAAAACTTTCTGGAAGTCGAGTCAATAAAACTAGAAACTATTGAAGTTTTAAGGGCCCCAAATGAACCCAGGGGAAAAAAAAATCAGTATGTTCCTAACATTGTATTTATGAAAAGTATGGAGTATGTTTACCTTAAATAAAAGCTTTCTGGTGGAAAAAAAGTTAAATTTCTGAAATTGAAAGAGAAAATAACAGTGATCTGAATAGACGTATAGAACATCAGAAGGGCCGGCACTGTGGCAAAGGGTAAAGCCACTGCCCGAAGTGTCAGCATCCCTTACAGGTGCCGGTTCAAGTCCTGGCTGCTCCACTTCCAATCCAGCTCTCTGCTATGGCCTGGGAAAACAATAAAAGATGGCCTAAATGCTTGGGCCCCTGCACCCACGTGGAGACTGGGAGGAAGCTCCTGGCTCCTGGCTTCAGATTGGCTCAGCTTTGGCCGTTGCAGCCATTTGGAGAGTGAACCAGGGGATGGAAGCCCTCTCTCTCTTTCTCTGCCTCTCCTCTCTCTCTTTTTGTAACTCTGACTTTCAAATAAATAAATCAATCTTAAAAAGAAAACCACCAGAATGAAGTAGAGTTTTCACAAAGGGAGGTAGCTTAAGATATTCAACTAGAAATACATGAGGACATGTGTGTGTGTGTGTATGAGTATAAACAGATATATAAAGATATAAATTTTATAAGTCTACAGTTCAAGAGAGGCATTCTTAGAAAATTAACAAAGTTTAGGGCTTTTTTCCTCATTCGTTTTATCTACCCATTGACACAGTCTACTAGAAGGACTCCTATTCATGCCTACCAGAATGACTTTTCAATATGTATGTCCTGATTTTCAGTCCCAAATTGTCAATGACTTGTTCAGTTGCTCGACTCAGACATTATAAAAAGGCAAATATATCATACCCAAAGCTGATGCCACCATTTTTTAAAATCATGTTTTAAAAAATTATTTGAAAGAGTGACAGAGAGAGGGAGAAATGGAGAAAGAGATCTTTCATCCACTCGTTCACTCCTCAAACAGCCTCAACAGTCAGGACTGAGGAAGGCGAAGCCAGAACCGGAAACTCTGTCTGGGGCTTCCGTACGGGTGGTAGGAGCTCAGGTTCTCAGCCCAACTTCCACTGCTTTCCCAGATCCATTAGCTGGGAGTAGCATCAGAAAAGGAGCAGTTGAGAGTTGAACTGGCATTCTGATATGGGATGCCAGGTAGCAGCTTCACTCGCAGGGCCCCAACACGGGTCCTTGGTGCTACCATTTATGTTTCTTTACTCAAACTTGTGATAAAGGCTGAAGAAATGACAATGCCAGTAATTGGCATCACTATCAACCCAGACACCAACAACTGAAATCATAGCAATACAAAGCACATCAAGTGTGTAGATCCTCCAAATAAGGAGATTTTTTTTTTTTTTTTGACAGGCAGAGTAGATAGTGAGAGAGAGAGACGGAGAGAAGGGTCTTCCTTTTTGCCGTTGGTTCACCCTCCAATGGCCGCTGCGGCCGGTGCACCGCGCTGATCCGAAGCCAGGAGCCAGGTGCTTCTCCTGGTCTCCCATGCGGGTGCAGGGCCCAAGGACCTAGGCCATCCTCCACTGCCCTCCCGGGCCACAGCAGAGAGCTGGCCTGGAAGAGGGGCAACTGGGATAGAATCCGGTGCCCCAACCGGGACTAGAACCCAGTGTGCCAGTGCTGCAAGGCGCAGGATTAGCCTGTTGAGCCACGGCACCAGCCAAATAAGGAAATTTTTACACAAATAATATTGTGGAGGTTATTAAGAAATAGATAATCACAAAGAAACAGAGGGGAACAATATTTAAAGTAAGATTTTTTTTGTTTTGTTTTGTTTTTTAAGATTTACTTATTATTTGAAAGTCAGAGTTACACAGAGAGAGGAAGAGACAGAGACAGAGAGGTCTTTCATCCATCTCCTGGTTCACTCCCCAATTGGCCTGGGCTGGGCCAGGCTGAAGCTAGGAGTCAGGAACTTCTTCTGGATCTCCCACATTGGTACAGTGGCCCAAGCACTTCAGTCATCTCCTGATGCTTTCCCAGCACATTAACAGGGATCTGAATCATAAGTGGAACAGCTAGAACTCAAACCAGTGCCCATATGGGATGCCGACATTGCAGGAGGCAGCTTTATCCATTATGCGACAATGGTGGCCCAGGGAAAAGTGTTTTTTTTTTTTTTTAATTTTTTTTATTTTTTGACAGGTAGAGTTATAGACAGTGAGAGAGACAGAGACAGAGAAAAAGGTCTTCCTTCAGGACTAGAACCCGGCACCCATATGGGATGCCGGCACTGTAGGCGGAGTATTAACCAAGTGAACCATGGCGCCGGCCCCAGGGAAGAGAGTTTTAAGGAGGAAAATTTAGGCCAGTGCCGCGGCTCAGTAGGCTAATCCTCCGCCTTGCGGCGCCGGCACACCGGGTTCTAGTCCCGGTCGGGCTGCCGGATTCTGTCCCGGTTGCCCCTCTTCCAGGCCAGCTCTCTGCTGTGGCCCAGGAGTGCAGTGGAGGATGGCCCAAGTGCTTGGGCCCTGCACCCCATGGAAGACCAGGATAAGCACCTGGCTCCTGGCTTTGGATCAGCGCGGTGCGCCGGCCGCAGTGCCCCAGCCGAGGCAGCCATTGGAGGGTGAAAAAAAAAGAAAGAAGAAGGAAAATTGATTTACTTTCCTACATCTACTTGTTTCTTTCTCCTACTTTTCCACTTGGCATTTCTCTCCCTCTGTCTCTGAGTCATATGAATAGGGGTGTTGACAGTCTCATGCCTGCTGCACCTCCCACTCTGTATCATCTTCCAGGGACATCATTCCCACTGCTTGGATAGAAATGATCACAAATACACAGCAACTCCCCAATTTGTTTTCCCAGCCTTCTGTGTTACTGCATTCCAATCCCTTAATCCAACTTCCGATGACCATGTCTATGAGATTATGCAGTGCCCATCTTTCCAACATGAAGACAGCCTCGTTCACAGTTATGTTCATCCTATTCTTCCTCCATTCAAAAGATGTTGGAATGTGATCATTCTTTTTTTTTTTTTTTCAACAATTTCTTTTTTCAACTCTTTTCTTGCTTATACTTCAGGTCATGGCCACCACAAATATCATGAACTCTACACTGTAAATTTTCTTAGAATTTCTACCTTACCATCTCTACTTCCGCCGTGTTCCCTCAGATCTTTAGTGCAGTCTGCAGTATGCTCAAAGCAGACTGTTAATCACAATCTCTTCCAAAACAACATATCCTTCATACAATTGTCAGAAGTAAGTTTCTGAAGTATGATGTGGAACACTCCCATTTGTTGGAAAAAAAAGTCCATGAGTAGAAACATCTTAATTCCTTAATGGTCAGTAAGTATTTATAACTGACTAATATCTTTTACATATTTTAAAATATCTCTGTTTCTCAGTAGTGTTTTCTCTAAATGCCTTTTCAACATCACAGAAACTAATGGAAAAATTATCATATTTTCCTAGCCACCATGTCTTGTTACATTTCTACGCCTTTGCTGAATCTGTATCCTTATCCTGTTCACTGATAAGTTTTTTGGAGAATATACACTTATTTAGGAAGAATTGTTTCAAATGTTGCCCCCTATGTGGACAGTTTTCCAGATTTCAAATGTTAAATCCAACTTTTCAAAGAAGAAAGCCTTTAGTTTTTAGGTACAAGATGTGCATTCTTCCAAATTATATCTGTGACAACCATTTAAACTGTGATCTTAGTGAAGGTTGTCTGTTCAAAAGAAAATTACCTCTAGTTACTTATCGCACTGGTATAATGTGAACCTCTAACTTCATTAGATTTTCAATGAATCTTTGCTTTTCTTTCACTGGTAACAGTAAATGAAAACCCATAGCTGTGGATTTGGTGCATATTTTTCTACCATAATGAATTTCACAGAGCTAATTTGTGTCAGATGCTAAGCCACTACATAAAAATGTCTTCTTTTACAGGAGAGAAAACTACAAAACTGTTGTCAAGAAATTGTTCCCATTTCCTTTGCATCCATTTGTCTTGCTAGAAAATGAAAGCAGAAGCTTTGTCTTACACCACTGCTGCACTGATACATTTTTCCCCACCTGAGATCTACCATACATCTTTAACAATAAACAAATAATCAAGAAGCACACTAGGCAGATGCAAACCCAGTCTACAGATGACGGTTGCTGCCAAAATGCTGACTGACCGACGATGCTTCAACTTTTGGCTTGCGTACCCAGAAAGCAAGCAAGCTGTGGGGCACAAAGGGAAAACCAAATGAAAACCTATCATGCTAAGTATCACAATTGTAAAGTCAGGGTGAAAAAGGAGAAATGAAAAGCTATTCATCGAAGCTGGCTCCACATGGGACAAATGATTCTTATGCTTGAAGTAGATTTAACTGTCCCCAAACAGCAATCTCACTCTCATACAGGAAATGAAAATAAAAGCAAGCAGGCAGGCAGTCAGAACAGTCACCACCTTCTGGGTACAGCCGCTCTAGATCAGGTAGAATGTGCAGCTCTGTAGGGCGGTGCAATTATAAAAACATCTGAATGGGAACACTTGGAAATGATCTTTAACTCTAGTGGGATGTTGAAATGACTTTTTTGAATTTGCTCATTTTTCTCGGGTCTCTTTTTTCTGACTTTTGAAGGTAAATTATGACTTAAATGTTTCATGGTAGGCTTTCTATGTTGGATTTTGAGGCTTATCATAATTTTACTTCATATATGTTGAGAGGTTTTAATAAATTGTGTCAACTACAAAAAACAGTGGGAATCATTGTTTTAGATGTGAAGTGGCAGCCTGCAGATCCAAGCTGTTACTATTTGAAATTTCATTGAATTTTGAATTTTAGTCCTCTTTTCCCCCACTACATTTAGCTATTCATGTTTCACATGTGTTTGCTAATTGCAGAATTAGATTCTGCAATACAGAATGCTGTACCTGCTTTCTGACACTCAAGCGTTAAAGCAGCGAAAGGAATTGTAAATGGGAAAGCCAGTAGATTTGGATTCAGCTGTCTGAGATTGTTTATTCATTATGTCTGTTTTCATGTGGGAAAACATGTTGAAGTTTAATTGGACAGTCAGTATCACGGGTGATTGGTGGGGTTCTGTTTCTGAAATTTCAGACTATTCATATATTAGCAGTCAACAGCCTACTCATATTGCAGATTTTAAAAAACTCCATCAGAGATCATATGTTGGGTCAATCTGTAGATTCAAAATGAATACACACATGAAACACTATGCAGCACTGTTAAAGAACACAGGTCATTTGACTTAAATTCTAGCTTCCATTCTCCATTTACTTGAATCAATTAGCTTTCTTGGGCTTCTGGACAGATGAAATTGGTTTTTGTAGTTTGCATAATTCCAAAGAAGCACATTTATTGCATTTTCCCTTTTATAATTCTTAGCTAGTAGTTAGTAAATAAAATAACAGTGGTCACTAGTTGAACATAGATTCATAAATTATTAGTTAGATTATAAGGCATCATAATTAAGACCAAATACAATGTTTGCTTCATATGATAATAAATATTTGACACTTTGTGAGTTCAGTCTCCCTACTAACCTTTGTTCACAGTACTTGCAGTTTAAGTTATTTTCACTTTTTTAAAAGATTTATTTATTTATTTGAAAGAATTACAGAGAGAGAGAGAGAGAAAGAGAGAGAGAGAGCCTTTCATCCGCTGGTTCACTCCCCAATTGGCCGCAACGGCTGGAGCTGCGCTGATCTGAAGCCAGGATCCAGGAGCTTCTTCTGGGTCTCCCACTGGGTTCAGGAGCCCAAGCACTTGGGCCATCTTCTACTGCTTTCCCAGGCCATAGCAGAGAACTGGATCGGAAGTGGAGCAGCCAGGTCTCGAACTGGCGCCCATATGGGATGCTGGCACTTCAGGCCAGGGCATTAACCCACTGTGCCACAGCACCGGCCCCACACTTTTTAAACATGGATATGTTTTTGGCTGTACCTGACTTCATGAAACATAGAACACAAATTTGAAATCTGTGATAAAACTTGTAGTCATGATTTGGGTAGAAGAACAGAGTAGCTATCACTCATGATGATAATGATGATGTTAATAATCATAAATGAATACTTAAGGCAGTTCTTGCCACAGGTGGAGGCTTCAAAAAGTTTATGGACAATGAAATTATGTGATAAAGTGAATTTCCATGAATTTCTTTGTACTGCAGATTTCTTTCCTTTATTTGAAAGTAGAGTGACAGAGATGAAGATAGGTAGAGAGAGAGAGGAGAGAGAATATTGGGGAGAGAGGAAGAGAGACAGAGAAATAGAGAAATTGATCTTTGATCTTCTGATTCACTCCCCAAATGACCATGATGATTGGAGCAAGTCAGGACAAAGCCTGAATCCTAGAACTCCATCAGGGTCTCTCACGTGGGTGGCAGGGACCCAAGCCCTTGAGTCATCTTCCGCTGCTTTCTCAGGTACATTAGCAAGCCGCTGGATGGAAAACAGAGCAGCCAAGACTCAAACCAGTGCTGCAACATGTGATGCCTTTACTGCGAGTGCCAGCCTCATCTGCTGTGTGACAACTTGGTCTCTCCATGAACTTCTTGAAGCAAGGTCTATCATAGGTGGTCTTCCAAATGATTTACATGAATTCATAATTTCATGGTCATAATACCCCAAGGAGATGACCAGTGTCATTATTTTACATTTTACAAATGAGGAAACTGACAAACTGAGTGGTTGACATAAAATGTGAGACACAGAACCTAGATACACACTGTGGCATCTAGACTTCAACTGAACCAGAGTGCTCTCCCACCTGAGAAGTATGGCATAACTAGCTAAGGTACCTCGAAAGTATTTATTAGTTTTATTAGACTATACCTAAACTTAGCCTATTGTTCTGTCGGTGGGTTTGTGAATATTCCAGAAATACTTGAATGAGAACATACAATTTAGCATATACGTTTATCTATTTGATGGTTTGATGGAGATGTATGTTCTTAACATATATTTCCAGCAGTGTTTATGCTTGGTATATCCACAATTGTGTACATACACAATTAGAATTAAAATAGAACTAAAATATACACAAAATGAATTTTTAAAGATTTTTTAAAAATTCACTTAAAAGACAGAATTGAGAGGGTGGGGGAGAGAGAGAGAGAGAGAGAGAGAGAATCTTCCAACTATTGTCCTGCTGTTTCACTCCCCAAATGGTGACAATGGCCAGGACTGGGCCAGGCTGAATTCAGAAGCTAGTGACTCCATCGAGTTCCTATATGTTGGTGGCTGGAGCCCAAGTTCTTGGACCGTCTTCTGCTGCTTTTGCAGACATGCAACAGAACTTGAGCTGGGGCTCCTATGGGATGTTGCAGATGGTGACTTAACCCGCTGTGCCACAATGCCAGTCCCAATACTCATTGTTTTTAATAATAATATTCATTGCTTTTAATTTGTGGCCTGGCATTGTGGCACAGTGGGTTAAGTCACTGCCTGCAATGTCAACATTCCATATGGTTGCCAGTTTGAGTCTTGACTGCTCCACTTCCACATAGGAGACCTGTATGAAGCCCCTGGCTCCTGGCTTTGTTCTGGTCAGCCCTGGCCATTGTAGCCTTTTGGAGGGTGAACCATCAGATGAAAGATCTCTCTCTCTCTCTCTCTCTCTCTCTCTCTCTCTTATTCTCTCTATAATTCTGCCTTTCAATTAAATACAATAAATCTTTTAAAAAAAGTAAAAATTAAAAAAAAAAAACAGAGCTTCACCTGCAAAGTTTGTGTAGATAACTTTTCTAAAGAACAGAAAGATTGCTTAAGCATAAACTCTTTCCTTTATGTTTAGTTTCAACAATTGTCCTTCTGGAAAACTTATAAACAAATGTCAGCTAATCCAGACAGTTTTTGGAACTGAAACTGTTTATCTTTGGACCTCTACATCAGCAAGAATGTAGGCATAGTCTATTGATTTAAGAGATTATATATGGGATTCTCAGAAACTATTCTAAAATAATTTTTATTTTTACAACCACTCAGTTTTTTAAATTGATCTTTTATTGTCTTACCAGACTTTGTCTAGTGACTTTTCCAAATCTTCTTTGCTGTTCACAGGTATTTGACCCTCAGTCACCTTATTCATTTCTTTTCCTATTGAGAAAAATAAAACTACTTGATATGTAATTCCATTAATTTCTTTCAAAACAAAATCTAAAACTGGCATACTCTCTTCTCTATTGGTTGCTTTACTAAAGACATACTTATCACGTTTTACTGATTTTAGGAAAAGTTTGAGTCCATTACAAAAATCCAGTAAACAGGCAAATGTTTCCAAATTTTATGTACGAGGGGATTGCAAGGTAGCAAGGAAACTTCCTCCAGTCATACAGTGAATTACAGAAAGAACTAAGATTAAAAACTAAGGGTGTTATATTGAAAATCATCCTTCTTTTGTCATCACTTCTCCTTAAGGTTCCAACTACTCACTGTTGTTTCAATGTTTTGCTATCTTTGCTATGCCTGTTTTTACAATGCTTGTAGTACGCTTGAATCTTTCCATACCCCAAAGAAATGTTGCTTCCTGCAACCTATTTAATTCTTTAAGGTATAAATTCTTTATTTACTTTTATTAACCATCTATTTTTGCATACTTCCCTTCTCTCTATAAGTAGCACATTGTAATCTAGCTTAACTATTATATGAATCTAATTTCTTAAAAGTTATAAATGTATTGCCCAAATCCTTGACTTCTTTTTAACATTTTGATCTTGTACCCTCAAACTTGATGTAATCTCTTTTAGATTTCAAGGCATTTCAGCATGCAAACTACTACCTCTGTATCTACCTTCTACATGTTTGCTTAATGGATTTCCTTTTACACCCACAAAATTTCCAAAATGTAGATATTCCCTGTGGTTCTGTCATGTTCTTGGAGTTATACCTATTCTTCCATCGCTTGGGTAATTTTCATTCAGTGTTCTGGTATGAGATTCAAATATTCTTCCTCAGTATAGCAAAATATTAAGAAATGGTGAATTTTAATTTTGCATATTAAATAAGCATTACTTGCAAACAGCTGGGTAGAGTAATGAACTCATTGCATAATTATTTGGCCAAGTTGGAATATTTTTTTCACATTTTTTTTCAGGTCAGCCTTCCAGTCCTTTGGAAATGTGGAAAAGTGGATATGACTGGATCCAAATAATTATAACAAAGGGATTCATGCCAAATATGTTCTGTACAACCACACATAGGCTGACAATGATCGCTTCCCCTGTATGTGTGATAAAATATATTTTACATATCCCAGAGCGACTGGAGATTATTTTTTATTACTTGGATTTGACTAAACTGACCTCAGAAAATGGACCAGGAAGTCAAAAACCAACAGACTGAAGATCTGGATATCTCAAGTAGACTCAGCTCAGAAGTATGTGGCACAACCAACTCTTCTCCCCCTGCATTGGCATTCCTTATCAGCCACATTAAAGGAATAGCTACCAACAAGTCAAACAGCTCTGATGACAATTTTGCTGGAGAAATCCCACATTTAAAAAAAATTATAAATGAATTAATAAATATCTTTAATGATAAAACTCACTGTATATAATACATGGTGCTTATAAGATTAAGAAAGAATATTTTAACATATTATTTGAAATAAGTTTGAACTTACATAAGAGTTGCAAATATAGTACATAAATATATAGTACATAAATATATAGTACATATAGTACATAAATGTCCATCTAACCTTGTATCAAATTCACCAATTGTTAACATTTTCTGATGTGTGATTTATCACTCTCCTATACAAGGAGACTTCAAAAAGCTCCTGAAAAAATGGAATTAAATATTAAGTTATTTTGTTGCAAGTTTTTAAAATTCACATATAGTATTCATAATATGCATTTCCATAACTTTTTGAAAACCCTGCATAAAACAATGTCCTACTATTTAATGGTTCAATTTTGTCATATATTAAGCTATAAAATAATAAGGTTTAGATTTTGTTAACTACAAAATCTTTAAATTAATAATTTTAAGCTTTTGAACATACTTTATGAGAATGTATACATTCAAGTAACTGTTAAATGACTTTTAATATATTGACAGAACATTCTCAAGAACATTTAATCGATTGGATTTCTTTATCATAAATCTTGGAAGACTTCTAAATTATATCACTAGAAAAGTGTATAAAATGCAGTGAGGGGAATAAAGGCACTCATATTACTACATCACTATGATTTATAACTTTAAAATTAATAATGTAAATTTTAAAAAGAAAAGCACATGAATTATGCTATTATTGATTTTACAGTTTATTTTCCATAAACACTGAGAATTTACTGGACACATCACAGTCTGACACAAATTAATTTATCCATCAAAAATGAAACAAATTTAAATAATGCTTTAAAAAGTTATTTGAGAGACAGAGAGTGAAGGACACAAAAAGAGAGAAAAGTAGAAAACGAGTGACAGAGACAGTATATAGAGTAAGATATCTCATTTGCTGGTTTCTTTTCAAATGAAGACATCAGCTGTGTGGGCTGAGCTAAGAGCCAAGAACGCAATCCATGACTCCCTGGGTGGCATGGACCAAATTACCTGAGTCATCATATGCTGCCTTCCAAGCTGTGCATTAACAGGAAGCTGAAACTGGGAGTGGAGCTAAGAGTTGAACACAGGCACTCTGATGTGAATCCTTCCATGCAGTGTCACAGCTGTTGTGCCAGCCATCTGCCAGTAATCTGGATTGTAATCTTGAAATGCTTACATGTGGCTTTTTCTAAATACTAAACTTGATGATGCATAGAGAAATATGATACAGATAGATAGATTAGGAGGCCGTGCTGTGGTGTAACTTGTAAAGCCACCACCTACAGTGCCGGCATCCTATATGGGTTCTGGTTCAAATCCTGGCTGCTCCACTTCTGATCCAGCTCTCTGCTACAGCCTACCAAAACAGTGGAAGGTGGCCTGAGTCCTTGGGCCCCTGCACCCTCCTGTGAGACCTGGAAGAAGCTCTTGGCTCTTGGCTTCGGATTGGCGCAGCCCCAGCCGTTGTGGCCATTTAGGAAGTGAACCAGTGGATGGAAGACCTCTCTGTCTCTGCCTCTGTGTTTCTCCTCCTTTCAAATAAATAAATCTTAAATAAAAGATAGATTAGTTTTCTTGCAACTTTATAGATAGTAGAATTGTGGACTCATCTGTCTCTGTTTCATTGTTACTTCCTGGTAGTCCAGAACTCTGAAGGGGGCTCCAAAACGATCATTTAAAAAACATATTATGAAACATCTATGAATGAATTTCTAGATTTTTACACCAAAATAATCATATTTTAATTTCAGTTTTCCAGTAATCGTTTGCTAAAAGATTTATTAATTTGAAAGACAGAGTTCACCCCTGAAATGACAACAGCCAGGTCTGGGCCAGCCTGAATACAAGAGCCCGAAATTCCATCCAGGTCTCCCATGTGGATAGCTGGGGCCCAGGTACTCAGGCCTTCCTCCACTGCCTTCTCAATCACATTCCGAAGGAGCTACATTACCAGCAGAGCAGCCAGGCCTTGAACTTGTGCCCTGACAGGGGATGATGGTGTCACAAGTGGTGGCTTACCCACTTTACCACAATGCCTATTCCCCCTAATCTTTTTTGAACTACCCTAATAAACATTATTAAAAGTAGTGCCTAATGCAGCAGGACCATAGACTCCAACCAGAGTAGCTTGTTATGGTTTCTTGGATCACATTTGAATTGATTAGTACTTTGAATATGCTACCCAGGAAGGACTTGCTTTTTTAAGATAAACTTTTATGGGCAGCTTAATTTATTTAAGCCCTGCTCTTTCAAAGGAAGCACCTCAAACTTTTGTAAAATGATCGACACTGTGCTGATGCTGTCTACTACTGGTGGCTTCACTCTGAGCCAGCTCCCTGCTAATGGCTTGGGAACAGTAGTGAATAACCCAAGTGCTAGGCCCCTGACACCGACCTGGAAGATGTGGAAGAAGCTCCTGGCTTCAGCCTTGCCTAACCCTGGCTGTTGCAGTCATTTGGGGACTGAAGCAGTAGATGGAAGATTTCTCTTTCTCTGCAACATTTTCAAATAAGTAAATCTTAAAAAAATTATGCACATTTATTATATAATAATTTTGATTGTCAATAAGTGTTGCTAAAATCATATCACAATATAATAAGTACCTACTTGTACCTCATTTTCTTCTTCTTCTTTTTTTTATTTTGACAGGCAGAGTTAGACAGTGAGAGAGAGAGACAGAGAGAAAGGTCTTCCTTCCATTGGTTCACCCTCCAATGGCCGCTGTGGCCTGCGCATCACGCTGATCCGAAGCCAGGAGCCAGGTGCTTCTCCTGGTCTCCCACGCAGGTGCAGGGCCCAAGCACTTGGGCCATCCTCCACTGCCTTTCCGATCCACAGCAGAGAGCTGGACTGGAAGAGGAGCAGCCAGGACTAGAACCCGGCGCCCATATGGGATGTCAACGCTGCAGGAGGAGGATTAACCAAGTGAGCCATGGCGCTGGCCCCTCTTCTTTTTTTTTTTAAGATTTATATTTGAAAGTCAGAGTTACACAGAGAGAGAAGGAGAAACAGAAAGAGAGAGAGAGGTCTTCCATCCACTGGTTCACTCCCCAATTGGAAGCAACGGCCATAACTGTGCTGATCCGAAGCCAAGAGCCAGGAACTTCTTCCAAGTCTCCAAGTCTTGCCTATCTATATGTGTGTGTGTGTTTCTGTGTTTACATCTTTGTGTGCATGTAATCAGAAATCTGTGAAAATAGAGAAATTAAAAAAGGAAGGGTGCTGAAGGGATTGGAGGAAATAGTCCTGGGAGATGTTTAAAAATTTAAAAATTTTAAGAGATTTATTTATTGGAAAGTCAGAATTACACACAGAGAGAAGGAGAGGCAGAGAGAGAGAGGTCTTCCATCCACTGGTTCACTCCCCAATTGGCAGAAAGGCCGGAGTTGCGCAGATCCGAAGCCAGGAGCCAAGAGCTTCTTCCAGGTCTCCCATGTGGATGCAGGGGCACAAGGACTTGGGCCATCTTCTACTGCTTTCCCAGGTCATAGCAGAGAGCAGAATCAGAAGTGGAGCAGCCAGGACTTGAACCAGAGCCCATGTAGGATGCTGGCACAGCAGGTGGTGGCTTTACCCATTATGCCACAGCACCACCCGCTACAAATTTAAAACTATGGTAAAATTAGAACCTCATTTAACAGTGCTAATTCTGAGAAAAATAAAAACAACCAAAACCAGAAAATATGGTCAAGGATTTTCAAGTAATAAGGCTTTAAAGTAACCATGTCTTTTGTCTTTCTATGGGAAATATTTTGTTTCCTTATATGAAATTCAACCAGTTTTTCACATATATGTGGAGGGATGTATGTGTGATAAATAGAAAGAGAAAGTATTCTTTGTGTTTAGAAAAATCTATTCATCAAGTGTATATTTTTCTAACTGTGTAAGATGGAGGGCAAATGTGTATGAGTTCTTTCACACAACATTTTTTTGTCAAAATAAAAAAAAAACAATGTTTGTACGAATTGACAAGGTGATTCTAAGACTGTAAGAAAATTCAAATGAACTAGATAAATGAAAACAATTTTGAAAAGAAGCAGTGATGGATGACTCTCACCACTAGTTGTTAAGACTTAGTATAAAGCTCTAGAGATGTGGACAGTACTACTGGAATAAGGATACACATTAAGATCAATGAAACTGAATGGTGTCTAGAAACTGACAGAAGCCAGGGCACTGGAACTCCATCTAGGTCTCCCGTGTGGAAGGCAGAGGCCCTGATACTTAGGCCATGTTCTGCTTCTTTTCCAGCTGCGTTAGCATGGAGTTGGAAAAGAAGTAGAACAGTAGAAACTCAAACCTGAGCTCTGAAATGGGATGCTGGCATTGCAAGTGGTGGCTTAATCCATTGCACCACAATACTGGCCCCACAACGTATATATTTTAGGATTTTTAAAGCAGATATTAATAGGGATAAATTTTGACAGCTGGAATTCATGGTAAAGGGCATTACCAAACTGCTATAATAACCATAATAACCACCACGTGGAAATCATATAGTATACTTTATTAAACTAAGTAACAAAATGGCCTACGATTAAGTGAAAGGCACATGAAAAACACTAGAGTTAAAACATAATTAATTTTAAATAGTCTGTTATGTTTTCTATTTCATCTATGATTATTTTTGTATGGCTTTTTAAAATGAAATACTTTGAATGGATTACACTTGATCACAAAATTTCTATGAGATGGAATCATATTTCTTGCTACCTTTTTACTTCTTCCTATACAATTTATAGATTATTTCATATATATGGTAATGCATTTTCATTAATTTACATCAGACTCAGGAGAAAGTAAAAATATCCTAAATGTAGTCTTAAGAAGACAGGTCCCTCTGAAAAGTATAATTTGAGTAATCTTACATTATGCTTTGCACTCAGTGGTTAGAATTCCTGTAAGTTAGAAAATGGGTGACCATATCCTCTAAAGAGCTCTTTAGAGAAAAAAAAATACTTAAGATGCTTACAACACATCCTTTTCAAATATATTCTTGAGTATAATTGGTGTTCTGCAATAGAAAATCCCAGAAAATATGCAGAAGATTTTGTGGGAAATATTATCATAGCTAGAAGTAGCAGACATCAAAATTTCAGACATCACCTACTTTTAATAAATTCATCATCTGTTCTGATTGCTTAAAGATGCATTGCACGTGTATTTTAGTTTCACTGAGAATGGGATCTTTGCATACTCTTGATGAGAGAGAGAGGTCAAGTCTAGGCCCTCAGGAAGAGAAGCCACAACAGCTGCTGCTGAGTGTGTAGTAAGCTGTCTGAGCTTTGCATGAAGGGGTCAGTATTTTCTTGGAGAGTCACTTTCCAGTATAGTGTGCTTACAATAATCAGCATCCTGACTACTCAGGAGATGGCTGTAGACACAGATGTTGTTGAAGGTAGCAGGCACATCAATGGCAAGGCCCTAGGTATTGATTTTTACAGTGACATCCGTCTAACTATGTCATCTGAGTGAAAGAAGCCCCAAATTAACCAATAATAAAGTGTTAGAAGTTGTGGTAGCTGCCCTCTTGGGACTTGTTCTACGGGAGTGTAGATGCCCCTCCCTTACCTAGGCCATCAATCCTGCTAAAGGACTCCCAATGACATTAGTTGACCCATAGGACAGTGTAGAGCCTACAGGAATGCCATGTGCCATAACAGTGTGTGAGTGTGCCCCATTTTTATATTAGTTTTCTGTTAGGAATAAATAATAATGTATGCATACTTATCTATATAAAATATACTTATGTTTCATTCTGATTGAAATAATTCTTTATTCATGAGAATAATATCTAAAATGGCCAGACTTGATATAACATCATTGATAAAACTTATTTCACAGGCAAAAATCAGGAGTTACTACATTTCCATCAGAGTTAGACATGATTAAATTTAATGTCAAGATTTGTTGTGCATTTTTGCTATCACTATATTAGTTTTGATCATTGTTTCTATTTTTAACTATAGCTGCATAGTTTATGAAAAGATCACAAATAAATCTGGATTAGACTATACTAATATCTTTAAAACTAGAGGAGAGGCACGTGTTTAAGAAACAGCCAATCAAATGAAATTGTTGAAATTATCTTTGGCCATATTTAGGCAGGAGTGGACATTTGGCACAGTGGGTTTGGTCACTGCTTAGGATGCTGCACCTCTTAATAGAGTGCTTATTTCGAGATCCACTATAGAGCCAGCTTCCTGCTAATTCACATCCTGGGAAGGCAGTATATGATTCACTAAGTGCTGAGTTCCTACCATTTACATGGGAGCCCAGATTGGGTTCTTGGTTCTTTGGCTTCGGTGTGGTCCAGTCCTAGTTATTGTAGGCATTTGGAGAGTGAATCAGTGAATGGAAGACCTGTCTCCGCTTGTCTCATCTCTCTCTTTCTCTCTCTCTGTTTCTCTCTCTCTCTTCCTATATTTAAAGTAAATAAAACAAATAGTTTCTTATTTATTCTCTTAAAACTTTCAAAATATACTTTTTCTGGCTTGTTCTCAATTTTTGTGGTCCTTTAGGCCTTTGACTGACAGAAACTTTGGATCCCATCTTCCTGTTTGATCCACTACCTTACTCAAAAATATGAGATTTCTCTGTAACAGATTTCATAAAAGCAATATCAACTTTAGAAGACAGTACTCACCTTTAAAAAAAAATCTTTGTAGAAAGATTTATTTATTTATTTGAAAGGCAGAATTACAGAGAGGCAGAGGCAGAGACAGAATCTGCTGGTTCATTCCCCAAATGGCTGCAATGGGCACAGCTGGGCCCATCTGAAGCCAGGAGCCAGGAGCTTCTTCTGGATCTCCCACATGGGTGCAAAGGCCCAAGGACTTGGGCCATCTTCTACTGCTTTCCCAGGTCATAACAGAGAGCTGGATCAGAAGGGGAGCAGCCAGAACTCGAACTGGTACCCATATGAGATGCCGGCACTGCAGGCAGCGGCTCTACCTGCTAAGTACAGCACCAGCCCCACTTTTTAAAAAGATATTTTATTTATTTGAGATGCAGAGTTACAGACAGATAGAGGAGATACAGAGAAAAAGGTCTTTCATCTGCTGGTTCACTCCTCAAATGGCTGCAACAACTGGAGCCGGGTCAATCTGAAGCCAGGAGCCAGGAGTTTCTTCTGGGTCTCCCACACTGGTGCTGGGATTCAGGTACTTGGGCCAGATTCCAATGCTTTCCCAGGCCATAACAGAGAGCTGAATTGGAAGAGGAGCAGCCATGACATGAACCAGTATCTGTACGGGATGGCAATGCAGCAGTTGGAGGCTTAGCCTACTATGTCACAGTGCTGGTCCCAACATTTTTTAAAAAATAGATGTAGGGGCCAGTTTTGTGGTGCAGTGGGTTAAGCTGCCACCTGCAACACCAACATCCCATTTAGGCACCATTTTGAGTACTGGCAGCTCCACTTCTGATCCAGCTCCCTGCTAATGGCTTGAGAAAAGCAGCAGAAGATGGCCCAAGTGCTTGGGCCCCTGCCACCCATGTAGAGACTGGATGCAGGTCTTGCCTCCTGGCTTCCACCTGACTCAAGCTCTGACCTTTGTGGCCAATTGAGGAGTGAACAAATGGATGGAAGATCTCTCTCTCTCTCTCTCTCTCTCTCTCTCTCTCTCTCTCTCTCTAACTCTGATGTTAAATAATTAAGTAAAATCTTTTCAAAAGACATAGATGTTAATGTCAATAACAATGATACATGTATTAGCAAACATAAGATTCCAGCTTCAGTGATTCTTTGTAGGTCATATCAGAATCTTCAACAAGTCTTGTTGGCCTGATGTGTGATTCAGCCTGTTATTAAGAAGGGGATATAAGTTTGATAACATCAGCAAGCAAATATTAGAAGTTCCTTTGATTAAATTTTGTGTCATGTACAATTGTTACTGAATGACCCTGGCTCTTGGTTACTAGAAACAAAGATACAGTTTCTCCTCCAATTGTTTTCAACAAAGAAGATAATGAGAATGTCAATCTTACCTGGATTCCTGATTTTTGGGGAACATGTCAATGACTGTCATCATTGTCAATTTGATACTTTCTTCTAGAAAGTGTTAACAGTTGAGATTTAAGTTTGAGAGGCAGACATTGTGGTATGGTGAGTTAACTGCTGCCTGGGATGCCTGCACCCTATGTCAGAGTGCCTGGTTTAAGTCTGGATTCATACACATCTTGTCCAGCATCCTGCTAATGTGTCAGTGAGGTAGCAAATGAATAGAGCTCTGGTTTCTGCCACCAACATAAGTGACCTGGATGGAGTCATGCATCTAACTGTTGTGGGTATTTTGAGGAGTTAAAACAGCAAAGGGAATCTCTCTCTCTCTCTCTCTCTCTCTCTCTCTCTCTCTCATTTCTCTCCCCTCTGTGCCTTTGAAATAAATAAATAAATAAATAATCTTTAAAAAAATGTTCTCCAATGGTAAACTTTGGTTTGCTGCAGCTGATTATTTTTTAATTTCCTCTTTGGAGCATCCATTCCCTTCTCTTCCTTACTCTGTGCTCCAAGAGGCTGGTTTTACCAGATTTCTCATTCAGACTTTCTTGTTCTCTGGATTCTTACTAGATATGGTCAATGGAGGCTACAGTAAGAGAGTAGAAGGTAGAAGAGAAAGCACAAGGTATTATTTCACCCTTCTTTCATTTTCTTGTTGTCCTGGAAAATGGCTACCTCTATTTATAGTTATAGATCCTGTCTGGAGACCCCAATTTCATGGCTCAATTTCTCTCTAGTTTTCATCGCCTACTTCTAAAAGCTTGAGATGATAATGAATGCTACTCTTCAGGGCTATATCATGTGTTGCTTGATCCCTTAATTCTGTTTACATCTGTGTAAATGGGCCCTTCTAAGCTCTTTAACTAGTATGCTTCTGGCTGGTCTATGTAAGTATATTCTCTCTCTCTCTCTCTCTCTCTCTCTCTCCCTGCTTTCTCTCTGCAACTCTGTCTTTCAAGTAATTAAATAAATCTTTAAATTTTTCACTCCAAAATAATCTTTAATTCCATTTAATGAACTTTTTAAAGCTCTGTCATATGTATGAGCTAAACTCTTCAAAAAGGAATTCAGTATATTCACATTTTTATGATAGAAGGTATAAAGTTTGTCATATTGACTCTTTTGTAGAGCCATGTGGTTTGATAGCAAAAGCAATGTGTTGGGATGGTCTACCAGCAATGACTATATTTCATGAAGCATAGAATTATAAGATTTGGGTTCTTGTCTTAGGCAACTTTGCTTAAATGAACTAATAAAACCCTTACATCCATTCATTTATCTCAACTTACTTATATCCCAAATTGTAACATGTTTAGGTAAAAGAATTTTGTAATTATATTATCCACTGTGTATTAAAGTAACTGGGTTAGGTAAAGAGGTTAAAGAGAAATGAAGTTACTTTCTCTTTAATCTGGGCAGCCTCTGTGACTATTTCAACCAATAGTAGCCTTTCTCTTTTGAAAAGTTCCACGCTGTTTCAGGTAGGCTGTGTATATCCTGTAATTCATCCATCAACTTTCAGCCAGGTTAACAAAGAAAACATGAGAAAAAATCTAATAAATACAATTAGAGATAGAAAAGGAGACATTACAACTGATACCACAGTATCAGGATTATCAAAAGAAATTACTATAAATAATTATTTTGGAAAACCTGAAAGAAATAGAAAATTTGACATTTTTCTCTTACTGTATGAGACTTTTTTCTTTGTAGCTTTTTGACAATTTGATCAAAATGTGTCTTGAAGAAGATCTTGTTTTATTTGAGTCTGGTTGGGGTCCTTTGAGATTCCTCTCTAGATATCTGCATTTCTTTCAAAATTTAGGACATTTTCAGAAATTATTTCATTAAGTAAGTTCCAGATGCCTTTGTCCTTCTCTTATCCTTCAGATATTCCCATAGTACAAATGTTTGTTTGCTTACTGGTATTCCATATGTCTTATAGACTTTATCTTTTAAATTTTTTTCTCTATTTTGATCCAATTGGGTTGTTTAAAAAATTTTGTCCTAAGATAAGAAATTCTTTCTTCTGCTTGACATAGTCTGTCTTTCAAATTCTCAACTATATTTTTCATTTCATTGATGGAAATTTTCAGTTCCAAAATCTCTGAATGAGTCTTTTGAATAATATTGTGTATTGGTTGACCTTTTCATTCATATTATACATCATTTACTCATTTCCTTGAACATTATATTCTCTTGTAATTATATTTTCTTGCATCTCATTGAGTTTCCTCAACATCTTTACTTTGAATTATTTTTCACTTCCTTCAAATCAAGATCTATTTCTATTTGGAAATATATATATCTATTTCTTTTCTGTTATTCATGTTTCTCCTGTCACTACAGTGATCTCTTTACTAAATGTGCTGTAGCAGTTCCTTCTCTATGGAGTAATTATCATTGAAAATACTTTTTTTGGCTGGCGCTGTGGCTCACTTGGCTAATCCTCTGCCTGTGGCACCCAGGGTTCTAGTCCCAGTTGGGGCGACAGTTCTGTCCCAGTTGCTCCTCTTCCAGTCCAGCTCTCTGCTGTGGCCTGGGAAGGCAGTGGAGGATGGCCCAAGCGCTTGGGTCCCTGAACCTGCATGGGAGACCAGGAGAAGCACCTGGCTCCTGGCTTTGGATCGGTGCAGCGCCGGCCGTAGTGGCCATTAGGGGAGTGAACTAATGAAAGGAAGACCTTTCTCTCTGTCTCTCTCTCACTGTCTATAACTCTCTCCTCTCTCTCTCTCTCTCTCTCTCTCACTGTCTAACTCTGCCTGGCAAAAAAATAAAACAACTTTTTTTTTTAGGTTGAATGTGGGGTGTCCTTTGGTTAGTTGTTTTGACTTTGGTTCTAAGTGAACACAGAGAGGTAATCTCTGTGTGATTTCCTCAGCTGTAATCTATATCAGCAATGTGTATGAATTTCATAGCTTGCACCAGTTCTCGGAGGTAGTTCTATGACTTGGCAGTACCTATGGGCTTCCAAAGGTGTCTTCAGGTCCAATACAGTTGAGTGTCAGTCTTATTAGGGTTTGTGTTGACAGTATTTGTGTTCCTGGTGCTGTGGACACAGAGCAATCTGTGTTGAAGTCCCATCTGGAAATCCAGAGTGATGCTGGGACTTGTGACATCAATATCTGTTGATGTCACCTGCTTGATGGAAGTGGGTTATGTTGAGGCTTATAGCACCAAAAGTTCCAAACTGAGTATGTGAACATCACCTTGCCTCAGCCCAATAGGTAAATACACATTATGCTGGAGATCATGCTCTGGCAGGTGATAACCTGGAGCTTTGAAATACAGGTAGAGTTTTCTCTAGGTCTGCAGATCTGAGAACTAGACTACTAATAGTCACAATCCTAGAGGTGCAGAGATGAAAGAGTACTATACTTAGGTTCCACAGGAAAAAAAAACAGATTCTTTGGGGGATTGTGCACTTGTGGTCATGGCCTGCAGTACTGGAGTGGGGATATAGCATTACCCAGATGCTGCAGGGACAAGTATAGTTGTTCAAAGACCACAGAGAAAACAGACATAGTCAGAGAGCTGCAGATTACAGTGGAGACCTTATCTATATCCCATATTTCATGTGCAATTTGTGGTTGGGCATATGCACGGGAATGCACCAATCGAAAGTAGTGGAATGCAATTTGGGTCCTTCATTTGTCCCAGTTGCCTTCGGAATATATTTCCAAAAGTCTCAATACTGCAGTACTTGGAGGTAACTTTACCTACTTTTCACAGGTTGACCACAGATTGTGTACTAGAGGTACAAGCCTGGATCTGTGGAATGCAGATAAGGTCTTCCCTAAGTCCCACAGACAAGCACAGTTCTCTAGGAGTTATAGAATAAACAATCACAGAAACATAATTGCATGATGCAGTGGAGTCTTCACCCAGGTCACTTTGGACTGAACTTAGTTGTCTGTGGAATATAGCTCCCATAGTCACAGTCTCAAGTCTACAGGACTTAGAGGGATAGTTTACCCTGGTTCCATGAAGTGGTCTCAGATTGTATTAAGGATTATGTACTAGCAGGTGCACCTAGGAATGCAGATGGGGCATTGCCCAGGCCCCATAGGGGAAGGCTGATATCCCTGGGACTTACAGAACTGACAGTCACAATCTGAGAGCTGAAGAATGCAGTAGAGTTCTTATGTAGGCATTACAGCATGAATTCAGCTTGTGTTGGTGATTGTCAGCTGGCAGCCACTAGCCTGAAGCAGAGGAATGCTCACGATACTCTCCTGGTCACACCAGTGAGTATAAGTTACTCCAGGAACTATATTACCAATAGCCACAGTCCCAGAGCTGCAGAACACAGAAGGCACTTCCCCACTTCCCACAGAGCATCAAGAGTGATGCTGGGGCTTGTGCCCTGGCCACTCAACACCCTTTGCTAAGTGATGCAGGAGGAGACTTTCTCAGGTCTGGTTCTCTGGGCTTGTGCTTGAGTTGCTGTTGTTGCTGAGCCTCAACAGGTAGAGGATTTCTCTAGACTGCACACAGTGAGCATGCATGGCTTTGAGGTTTGTGCTCATTAATGCTGAAGGTGCAGGACACAGAAAAGACTGCTTTCTGCTCTGTAAAGCACCCTGGCTACAGGGGTGGAGGGGACTTCTGGTGGCAATGGGGCTGCCTGCTTTCTCCTAATACAGACTGGAGTTCTGTAGTGGCTGTATTGCTATAGATCAGCTCTGAGGCTTTGGGTTGCAGGATGCAATGCATGCTCCATTTTGGGAGCAAAGCAATGCCTCAGAGTCCTGTTAGGTGTCTAGACAGAATTGAAAGGTGGTGAGGACTATGGAATTCTACTGTAGTTAGGGCTGTGGGTCTATGGTTATGGTGGGAACTGAAGAGATTGCTGCTTATCTTTTCCTGGCAAGATGGTGTCTGCCAGACCAAGGAGCCCAAGTGGGAGCTGTGTTGTACTTTGCTGCTCTCTTTCTGCTAACTTTCTGAGTTTCTGTGCCATTTATTGTTCCCATAATTTTTTTACTGAGGTTTTTCCTCTGTCAATCACTTCGAAATGTGGTCCTTCCTTTGTTGTTCTTATTCTTCCCTGTGACAGAAGTGAGTGCAGGACCTTGCTACTCAGTCATCTTGGATTTCTCCCTGCACGTTTGTGCATTTTAAAATTTACTTTTATTTATTTGAAAAGGAGGGAGGGGGGAGTGAGTGGGGGAGAGAAAGTGAGAGAGAGAAGGAGAGAGAGGGGAAAATGGAGAGAGAGGGAGAGAGAGAAAGGGGTGAGGAGAGAGAGAGAGAGAGAGAGAAAGAGAGAGAGAGAGAATTTTTCATTTGCTGGTTCACTCTCCAAATGCCTGCAACAGCCAGAACTGGACTAGGCCAAAGACAGTATTGGGTCTCACACATGGATACCAGGGGCACATGCTCTTGAATCTGCCCCCCACCTCCAAATTTCTAAATTTAGATATATTTAGCAGAACAATGCTTGAGTTACTTTATGGAAATCAGATTGGAAAGGGCAACTCTAAAATATGGTAAATATTTAGAACGTTATAATCCAACAGAGGTCGTGTGATCTCAGTGAGGCAGTATCAATAGGATGAGGTAAGGGGATATTGATAAGCAAATATGAAAGATCACACTGTACCAGATATATACTTAATAAAAATACATTAAACTGAGTTTATGATTTTATGGAAGGCGCTTTCCTTCTTCACTCTCTCTCCTCCTCCATATCTATATCTATGTATATCTATATCCATATCCATATCTATATCTATAATCTATATCATCTATATCTATATACATATATATGTCAATTTATTTCTGCTTCAGTTTGCTGTAATGTAGAGATCATTTTTGAAAGAGAAATGATTGAACTTAGGAGATCTTACCATCTGAAAAAAAACTCCACATTGAAGAGAGCAGTGGCCATGGTAGAAAGATCACATTCTTTGAATTAGACAAATCTAAATTCCAACCACGACTCTATTAAGAGTAGATATTTTGAGCTGATACTATGAGTACATAATGATGTACATGAACATTTTGTGTTGCAGGTTCTTTATCATGTGAGAACATTGGCACTTAACTTGCAGCAGGATGGCAAGGATGAAGCTATGTGGAGCAGCATGAAAGAAGAGCTTGAAGTCCTAACTCAGGTAATGCTAATTCTTCTCTTTTCCTCCTAGTTGTGATGCTCTAAACAGTGAGCCACAGATGTTTAACAATACAAAGCTAGCTGAATTTAAGATAAAATAAAACATCTATTCTATTAACTTCCATTAGTTTTTTTTTTTAATTAAAGATTTCTTTCAAAGTGCCCCCTCATTCCTGGATTTTACTGTTCTTGTTTATTATAACATATCATTTATGATTTTAATTTTTTTATTTAATAGGAAGAGGGAGAGAATGAGAACACAGAGTTCAGAACGCTCTTATCTGCTGGTTCACTACTTAAATGCCTGCAATAGTTGGGTGGGGATGGCTAGCTAGAAGCCAGGAGCCAGGAACTTTATCCAGGTCACCCTTGTGGATGGCAGGGACCCAACAATTTGAGCCATCACCTGATGCGACCCAAGATTTGCTTTGATAGGAGATGGGAAATGAGAATTGAGCTGGGCTCAAACCCAGGTACTCTGCTATGGGACATGAGTATCTTTACTGTGTCATAATAGTTAAGTCGAACATGTAACCTCCACTTATTATGTGTTTGGAAAACTTGGATATAGTTATAAGGCCTACAAGAGAGAGGTTCAAGTATAATTTGATTCATTAAAGAAAAAAAAACACAAAATTAAATTGAGATCCTGAATCAACAATTCATAAAATACATATGTATATTTGTTTTTATTTAAATTTTATATGTGATCATAAAAGATACCATTTATAAATATTATTTAAGCGAATTGTGATAATTTTCCCATTTAATTACCTGGTAATACTAATTTTTCTTGAAATTTTCTTAGAAAAAATTCTTTCACTATGATATAGTTGAACCTCATATATTTACCTTTGAAATAATATTAAATATATCATCAACACATAGTGAACTATGGATATCAGAATGTAGATGGTGGAATCTTGGGGTTATCTGATAGGGAGACATTGTTATTGGCCCTATAGTCCTATTGTAGAATTTCACTCTCTGACCATCTGCCTTCAGGTTCTATCTAATAAACTTTCCTGAAAGCATAACTGATTTTCCTATAGAACCTATTGGCAATTGGCATGTCTTCATAATAAGCAGAGACATTTATTGAATCATGAGACTCAAAACTATAGGCTTTAAGCCGGGAATCTTCTGGAACAGCAAGAGTTTATAGTAGTAGGCCCGACATGGAACAAAATGCATGGCTCTTTAAGTGCACTTTCACACAAGAACCACAGGAAACCCTTAGCGACCTCATGGATGTTATTCTGTAAGATCTCATTCTACAAATATGAGCAAGAAGGCAGGTGGGTTCCCATGACCCTTAGGCTAACACATGTAAAGCTTACTAATATCTAAACATATTTGTTCTTCTTATTTCTTCATACCCAGACATTTAAGTGAAAACTGTGTCTTGGATGCACTCTCATCCATCACGTTAAAATTTCTTTAATAGCTTTAGGATCCAACTTTTCCAGAAAGACTGCCTTTACAACATTTGACCCCATAAGTCTAGACTCCAGGGGGATAAGTCCGGAGATGTACTTAAGTAGCACTTTGAGCCCAAAGAGACTTGGCACATTAAACTAATAAAAAATGACTGTAAAACCATCTGTAAACATGAAGTGCCATATAAATGCTTATTAATAAGCATTTTCTTCAATTTATATTTATTTTTATTCCAATATGCCTCTCAAAAATACATTATGGTCTATTGTGTATAATGTCTTTCAAACAAATTGTATTCAAGACATTTTAGAGAGTTAAATACATGTCACTGTGTGGTATAAATTATAGAAGGACACTTTGAATGGTAAATGAATTAGTGCATTCAGTCATAAGGCCAGGGAAAAATGGGTTGTGTAAGCGTCTGGTTTGAAATATCTAGACTCCCTGGAACCAACACTTCAAATCCCAGCAGGGCAGCTCTGTCCTTCATCCTTCTGAGATAAGAGTCCATTCAGTTTACAGTCGGCTGGCTTTTTGAATGATCTCTTGGAACAGTAGGCATGTCTGCTCTGTGTGAACATTTTACAGAGTCTGGACAACACAAAAAAAAAAAGAATCCATGAGAATTTAAGCAGTGTAAGATATTATTTTATTTGGAAAATATTTTAAGGGTAACGAGATATTGACTTAGAAAACAGCAGGAGTGTGAGCTTGAGAAGGCTTGAAAAGGTTTGAAAAGAGAAGGAAGCTTAGTATCTGATGGGTTATTACTACTGATCCCTAGAACTGTTTTTAAATATGAAGAAATGGGTTCCAATATAATTGTAGAGTTTACAGCAGTATGGAATTGACCCCTGCTACATAGTTGATATTTTGGATTGCTTTATGATTTTTTATTAAGAATTCATCAGAATCCATAATGAAACCCATTTATAACCTACACAAAACTTACAAGATATTAAGTGCAAGGCAGAATAGGACCCTGTAATGTAATAAAAAGGATTCATGTCACATTTGAATGTGGCTTTTTCAAACATTTGAGCACAGTGCTTCGAAGCGGGAATTTGCTAGTTTCCCCAGCCTCCAAAAATGCCAGTGTCAAGCATGATTTATGCTAAAATGGAATTCAAATGAGCTGCCACAGAGAACTCTAATCTTTCCCAGATAATGACTTATCATGAATTTTCCCACATTTTTAATAAGGTTATGAGAATACTTATAGGATAAATCAAAACTGGGGATGGAAATAGAACAAGGTGGATGTTCTTTCACCTGGAAACCCTCCAGAAGTTCTGACAGTAAGTAAAGAGCTGGGATAATCTAGTTTTGTATCTTTAAGCTTCACAAGTCAATTAGATCACTGAGCTGTGATTGGCATCAATGCTTAAGAAAGATTGTTTTTCCTTAAAACTAGTGTTCCATATTTTACTTTTCTAAGATACTGCTTAAAATACTTTACACTGCCACTGTTTCTGAACTTCTTTCTTCTCTTATTAAAGGGCCATGAAAATCACATGTAAACACTACTGAGGAGGTGTTATACAAACAAGGAGGTCCTATGCATATACCTAAGAGGAGTATGTTAACAAAAATACCATAGAAGTATGAGTCTAGCCTCTGGTCTTTCATTAAATATCTCTTTACTGTAATGTAGGTATATATGTGCACAATACTGAAGCAATGGAACTATTGGTATGTGTGTCAATGAAAAAAAATACCTCTCTGCCTTTATTTTACTTTTTTACCTACCCAAGTCCTTGTAGTTTCTTAAAAAAATCAAGGTTTTCTCCTATATCAAGATTTTTGTAAATTCACCTGTCTGAGATTCCTTCCCATCATCTCAATAGCATGTAAGTATCCCTCTCATCATATCTCTTATCTCACCTAGCAGATATTGTCAGTGTTTCTGTGGATCTTTCTCTCTACTTTGTATCCCCAGTTCTACTGTGCTCTAAGGGTAATATGCAGAGTATACTACAAAATAACAATGTGCAGAATAGTTACTTATTTTAACGTATGATTTTCTATCTTTTTGAAATTCAAAAACATGTATTGAAATGGACAGTTATATTTTTAAAAATTCTTAATACTCAGAACAGCAACATACATTCATACTGCATTTTAAATAGAATAAACAGATCATGAATATTTATGTGGCTTGCAAAGACTGGTATTACACACTCCGTATTGCTGAACCAAATAATTATGCAAAGACAGTTTCACTTAAAATTACAAATGCCATATTTTAGTTTGTGTTCAATAGTTTTAATGCATATTGATAATGGAAGGAAATAGCTTCTATTTAAAAACAATACATTTAAGTTGGAAAAATGCCATTGCAGCATATTTTAAAATGTTAAAATGGCTAGAATTGTGTTAGGATAAGAGCTAACAAAGGTCCAAATGCTGATTGATGTTACAGAGCAGGCATAATTGCTTCTTTTGAAAGAAACAGTTTCTAAGATTCAGTTTGACAATTCCTTATGCTCTGGTTTATGCATTTTTCTGCCTGTCCAGTTTGACCTGTACATACAACCAAGTGCATGAGGACCTCCAATAGATGTTATTAGGGGTTAAGGGAAAAGTGACATGTGAATAACAATTCCTGCAATATAATTCCATAATTAAACTTTAATAAAAAGTAATAGGCATTTGAGGATGCACAAAGTGTGTTGCTTGAAGCACAAAATAGATAAACAACATATGTACTTCTTTTACAAGAAATGCAAGATGGTCTGTACGATACTAATGCCCTTACGTTTCTGTTAAATAGGAAAACTATGGGCTTAGGAATCAGATAGAATTAGTTTCAACATCAGCTCTGTGCACTAGCACAAATTTTTTACAATGTTGAATCTCAGTTTCTGTGTATATAAAGCTTTTTTGAGGTAGGCGAACTTGTGTGCAAGTTCCCACACTTTTTCATTCTTCTCTGATCTTAGTGACGTATCTCCATAGCCAAGGACAATGAACCAATGTACACGTGGGACCTGGAATTCATATTCTCTATTTGTTTCTAATGAAACTGCAGTCCGTTCAAAGACCCTGCTGTTGCAAAATAATTTCCCTTCTCTGCTTATGTATAGAGGCACTAATGTAAAAATAGTGTATATATAAAGATTTATGATAAGCATATTATATGTTTATGGAAACCTTTTGATAAGATTGGAGATATTTATACTTTCCTGGTAGCAAAACAAAAATACGCATCAATTCAAATTAATGTTAGTGGAAAAAATAAGAATAAAGGCATAATTTTATTTAAAGCATACTCTCCTGAACCATGGAAATAGTTTTATTTTATCTCATTGATTTAATTTTTATTCTAATCAAGAATATGTTTTAAGATTAGGAGGACACACAGATCAACAAACATAGCCCTCTTCTTCCTGACTGGTACTTATGTATTATGGTAATTCATAACTGAGGTAACTATGGTTAACTTGAATAAAAGTAGAAGGGAGTATCTTATATTTAGCCTTTTATAGCATTTATCAAGCTGTGGTATTAGGCATTAGGATGTTTTACTTTGGTTTGCATTTCCTATCTTCTCAACAAATCTCTTAACATCGTATTCAGAATTTCAGAAACTCCTTATGCTCTTCTATTCTAGTGATTTTTCTGTTGAATAGTAAAGAATTACAGATTCTATGTAAATAAAGTTAATTCATTTGAGTGAAAACCTGGCTGTTTCTTGTCTTCCTGGGCACACAGATTCCATTTTCCAGTCTTTCATGACATTAGTTGTATAGATGACTGTTCTATTCAACTGACTGGAAGGGGAGATGATGGCTGCCACATTCGTGCCTCAGAACACCACATGGTGCACAGTCCAGACTCTACTTCTGTTCTAGGAATCTTCCATTTAGACCACTGATGACTGCAGAAGCATCTTGGTACACGTAGACATGTCATATCAAAAAGGCTTTCCTGTGACAGCATCTCCACTGGTAAGATCAGAATGGAACATTATTTTTAAAGAGCTTTTATTTTATATATTTGTTTACTTTTGTAAAGGTTTATTTATTTATTTGAATGGAAGAGTAACAGAGAGAAATAGAGAGAAACACAGAGATCTTCTATCCTCTGGTTCACTCCCCTAATGGCAATAACAGCCAGGGCTGGACCAGGCCAGAACTATGAACCAGTAGCTTCTTCTGGGTCTCTCACATGCATGGCAGGGCCCAGGTACTTGGTCCATGTTTTGTTGCTTTCCCAGGTCATTAGCAGGTAGCTGGATTAGAAGTGGAGCAGCTGGGACCCGAACTGGAGCCTATATGGGATGCTTAATGTGCCATGACATAGCACTGGCCCTGAAATTTCTTATATTAGCAAGAAAAAAATAATTACTTTGGTAAATAAATGGAATATCATGGTTTAACTCTTATAGCTACTAGATTAAATCAGCCATCCATGAAGTTTAACATGAGGACACTAGACTAGACTGATAAACTAGTATTTATTTTTTAAAAAGATTTATTTATTTATTTGAAAGTCAGAGTTACACAAAGAGAGGTAGAGACAGAGACAGAGACAGAGAGAGAGAGGAGAGGAGAGGAGAGGAGAGGAGAGGAGAGAGAGAGATGTTCATTCCCAAGGTAATCATAATAACCAGAGATAGGCCAGGGCCAGGCTAAAGCCAGGATCAGAAGCTTCTTTTGGGTCTCCCATGTGGGTGGCAGGGGCTCAAGCACTTTAACCATCTTCCACTGCTTTTCTCAGGCCATATACAGGGAATTGTATCAGAACTGGAGCAGCTGAGACTCAAACTGGCACCTATGTAGATTGTGAATGTCACAAGCAGTGGCTTTACCTCCTGTACCACATTACCAGCCCCAGGATAAACTATTAGTACATATGATAATTAAGAAATACTATGGAGAAACACTTGTATGATATTGTCCTACTTGTTTAAAATATGTGTTATATATATGTTTTTATATAAACCATATCAATGCATATTTAATACATGTTATATATATATTATATGGTGACTAATACATATTCAATGATAGGAATCAAACTATTACACTGTAGATAAAGTGTACAACTACTAGACATACCTGTAGCACCATAATAGAAAACATTTCAACCATGAACTCTGACAATCAAAGAAAACCATGGAGGTGAGTGTTGCATGAGAACAAAGGAAGTGTTTGCAATATTGGAAAGAACATCTCCAAACATTGGGTGTAATACTACAGGAAGCTTCCTGTGCAGTATAGGGGAGACTAACAAGTCATTGAAGAGTGTTATCAAAGTGATTTGTTAAACATGAAAAAGAGGGCATTTCAACATGAAGTGTAAAGTGGAAAAAGGGGGGGTAGCATTGTTAAAAGCACCACTAACTCTCCTAGTAGAGGCATTGGAAATTGTTTGGTCTATATACTCAAATGTACTGGAATTGAGAATATCAGAAGTAGACTCAAAATGACAGAGGTCTTCAATTAAGGTTATATATGGGAAAAATAAAATATAGAGAAAGAAGAGGATTTGAAATATGTTTTTGAAACTATCAAAGATCAAGGTTTCATTAGAAATCTATTCCGTGTGGTGTTAAAAGCTTGCGAAGTACTTGTTTATAAGCAATATAGCGACATTGAAAATATTATCTGTCCTTGTTAATGCAATAAAAGCTCTTTCAGTCACTAATGTACCTGGACCCTGACTTTTATACCTTAAGATAGCTACTACTTTTCCTTGTGGAAATATGCAGAAGCTGAAACATCCAGTTGTTTATAAGACCATTATTATAGATGAATACTCCTAGAAATTTTGTAACTGCAACTTAGTATAGTCTTTTCACACAAAATTGATCAACATGTCTCATTACAAAAACAAATATTTAAGGCATCAATGAACACATGAATAAGAACCAATGCAGTATTGCCATTCAGAACATCGGCTTGGAAATAGTCATCATTGGAAACAACCAATTTTTTTGCACTGGTGACCACGATTTCCTGAATGATTGGCCTACCTTTCCTTACCCTCAGTTTTCTTATGTCTAAAATGTGGATGTCAGAGTGTGACTGTGGGATAAATATGAACCAACCTTTATAAAACACTGGGTTGTATGACGACAAGAACAGGTTAAGATCTAGTAAAATCATTTAAGGTCTAATAAACCTTGGCATTTTCAGCTCTTCATCCCATATAGGCTCAAGTTCTATTTCTGGAGATGGGATTCTGGGCCTTTAAATGCATATGCATATGCTTATATACTTTTGTATGAAAAAGTATTTGGTTTGTATGTAAATTTCATTATATACATAAGTGTTATGTGTTCTGTGTCTTATAAAAAGAAACAACCAGAAAGACTTGGGGGTCTGTGTTTACAGATATATGGTAAAATAAAGGAAATAATAATATATGAATATACTGAGTTAGACAGCAGAGTTCAATTGCTGCTAACAGCAGCATATGCATTAATGTTTAAAGTCAATGTTAACATTTATGATCTTGAGAGCTAAATATTTTCAGATCCTGAGAAGCTGGGCTTTGTGGTGGAATGAGAAGACCATGCCAAGACAGCCACTGGCAAGTGAGCGTCAGTTACTCAGGAATGGCTTTGAAACCCACCTGGCAATGGAGCCTGCCTGGCAACAGGCTGTGATTGGTTAGGGCGTAAACCACCCCTTGACCAGATTGGCTGCCTTGGCTATTTAAGCTGCTGTACCAACTGAAATAAACGAGTCTGTGGGCTGCTCGCCTCTTGCCTGCTTTCACCCGACTCCCGGGGTCTGTGTGGTTACTCTGCACCTCTTGGCCTCATCGTGCTCCTCCTCTCAGAATGAATCCACAGCAACATGGCCTCAGAGCACCTAGAAATCTAAAATATTCAGGCAGTTGAGTGGTAAACTTCTAAATTTTATATTCAACTTTAATATGTAAATATATGATCATTTTAAACAAAACTTTCTAAGGCAGAATTCCAAAAATTAGAATTATAATCATACTTGTAGAATCATTTGGTGTAGTTAAATTTTGCATTTTAATATCTATCTGTTCAGCTGTAAAACAGATTGATATGTCTGCTTTCTCTTCTAGGGTTGCCATAAATTATGAAATGAATAGCTATTTATGAAGAGAATTTGAAGATTAAAATGCTATAAAATTATGCTATATTATTATTAAAACTATAATAGCAACAGCAGAGATTCAGTAAATTTGTATAGCATTTATGCCAAGAACAAATAGAAGCTCTTAAGCAGAAAGCAGAAACCTTAAAGGAAGAATATACAAAATGACTAAGTACTGCAATTTCAAAAGAATATTGGGAACATTGAAAAAACTTCCAAGTAACACCGTCAAACGAAAATTTAGGAGACAGCCAACATGTATTATGAAGATGGGAGAAGGAAATTGAGGTGGTTCTGTTATTAAAATAGAAAAATAAAAATTGGTTTATCTTCAGGATATAATGAGGGTCTACCAAAAATAAGCTGTCATTCCACATGTCTTTTTAATAAAAGAAGAACTGATGTTAGAGATTTTTTGGGTGAATATAAGAAAGGTCATAGAGGACAAACTCAGTGCTGTACAGAATAACCACAGGAAGTAATCAAACTTATTTTTGAGTTTCTCCCTCTCTCCTATGTATGTGTTAGATTAACTGTTTTAAAATCAAGAAGTAGACCATTTTATTACTGGAACTCTTTCTATTTCTATAATTTTTAGAAAAATGTTTTAAAAATTGCTAATTTTTCTTGGTGTCATTCCTAACTATTTAAACTAGATAAATGATAATTTATCATTGCTAATAACCACCTACAATTATGGTAGTTATCTAGACTGATTTTTGTGTGTGTCTAATAAAATATTTGGTGATTTTACTAATTTTCCTATCAGCATTTTTAAGGTTATATGGTGAAATGCAATCATGCAGAAAAATCCACTCAAAATATAGAACTCTGCACTCGAATTATTTATGATGAAATGAATAGAGTTGATTATCACAAAATATAATCACTATTACTACAATAATTTGTTCAGTTTTCTTGAAATTAGACAAGAAAATCAATGATATTTGAAATATAGGCTAAAATAGAATACATTATGGACTAAAAATGTAAGTACCTACCTCTGAAATTGTGGCTTCTTTTTAATTAAATACAATAATGTTTTCTGTATCTGAAATCCAGAATCATCCTACTCCATCTTGATTGACATAAAACAGTCTACAGACAATTGAGTTAAGGCAACTAATTGATTTGGGGAATTTTCATTTCAATGATGACCTTGAGCCTTTGCTGCCCTGAATGGCCTTAGTTCATGTCACGGTGCTCTAGTAAAATCTATCACCAAATCAATTACAAAAATCATGGAACATCTGATCCTTCTCTTGAAATTAACTAGTGAGAGTAAGTCAGCACACCTTCCAATGACACAATGAATTATTATGTTCTCAATGACCCAGGAAGGAAATCACTAGTGATTGATAGGAGGTGATATGTAAATGAGAATTGAATCTTCCTGGATTAAACATGTAGCAATGACCATGAAAACTATCAGAAACTTGAATCCCTTAAAATGATTCTTGCTTTTTCATTATAGCCATGGAAGAGTCTTCTTTTTACTACTGTTTATATTAACAACTATAATTCTGGGAAGATTATTGCTTTACTATTTTAACATAAAACTGTAAAGAACAGAAAGTAAAACCGTGGTTTTATGATTATAGCAGATTTCTTAGTTTTATTTATATAAATATGTAGAGAAAATACATGAAACAATGCATCATATATTTGTTGATATAATTTGCTTCCTACTAGGACAATTCAATTAAATAAAGTTCAAAAGATATGGTCAAAGAGGACTACTTTTCTGACAGAAATACAATTTTTCAAATGAAATTTTATGCTATTTGGATGTTGGTTTAATTTTGTATATAAAAAAATAAAAAACAAATAATAGGTGCAATTTCCTATTTCCAAATAAAATTCCCAATATTTTTAATTGACTGCCATTTTAAATAATTGTGTTTTTATATGGGTCTGAGAGTAATTTTTTTAACTTGGTGGTTAAGCACATAGACTTTTCCACAGTCGTAGGCTTTAATTCAGACTTTTATTTTTGGGTATCTTTTGTAAAAATTATAAATTGTAGAGTGCTTTTCTTGTAAATAGCTCTCAAGTATTAAAAGTTAAGTTCAAATATTCATTTAAGGAAAAATTTATTAGATTCCATGTGAAATACAAATATAGTCTGTCCTCATCCTTAATATAAACAAGTTTTTCATTCATGAATTTAATCAACTGTCAGTCAAAATTTTTATTTAAGATAAACCAATTTTATGTATTTCATATATATAGATTTGGGAACAAAGTGATACTTCCCATTCTACCCTCCCTCCTGTCCACCTCCCAGCCTTCCTACTCCTTCCTCTCCTATTTTCTCTCTTAATTTTCACAATGATCTATTTCTACTTTACTTTATACTCATAAAGTTAACCTTTATTTTAAGCAAACAGTTACTCTTCCATATGCTGATTTCATTTCATATGGGCAAATTCCTAGGAGTGGGATTGCAAGGTCAATGGTAGTGTTGGACCTCTCAGTTGCAGATGCAAAAAGCACGAGGTTTTTATTGAACGTTTGCGCAAAGGGGCCCCCACCTCAGGCGGTGAGGAGCCCTAAGCAGCAGTTTCACACAGGTTATGTAGGCAACGAATTAGCATATTCCTAATGTGCATGCATAGGATTGGTCAGTTCAGAGGGACCATTAGCATATGGGAGAATGCTGGCGAAGAATGCTGGTGGAGAGTGCTGGTGGAGAATGCAGAGGTGTTACAGGATTGGTTGGTTCGGAGGGACAATTAGCATACCGGAGAGTGCTGAGGGAGAGTGCTGAGGTGTTACAGGATTGGCTGGTCGCAGTGACATCATAAGTGCGCGCCTAGAGACTCTCCGAAGGGGAGGGGCAGCTCTGCTCTGGGCGCGCCCAGAGGTTTCCTGGAGGGGAGGGGCAGTTCTGCTCTGGGCGTGCCTAGAGATTCTCTGAAGGGGATTGACGTTTCCTTCCCAGAGAACGTCCTGCCCGCTAGACTCTGGGGAACATCTAACCTCTTAAGAAGCCCCTGATATTTGCCCAGGCCTAGTTTCTTGTCCCTCCCCCCATAAGGGTCCTTCAGTAGATCTATTTTCAGCTTTCTGAGATATCTCCATACTGTCTTCCACAATGGCTGTACTAGTTCACATTCCCAACACATCCTTGCAAGCATTTATTATTTGTTGATTTCCAAATGAGGGCTATTCTGTCTTGGGTGAGATGGAAAATATTTTTTAAAAGTCTATATTGAATATGTTCAGATGTTTTCATGTTCATTATTCCTTTAACAATGCAATATAATGACTATTCACATAGTATTTACATCACAGTAGGTAATATTATAAGTAATTTAAAGATGATTTAAAGAATATTAGAGAACATGAAGGTCCTGGATCATTTTATATGGACCTTGGTTGGCTTCAGCAATTTCAAGTTGTGTAGACTTCATTAAACTACTAATCTCCCCAAGTCTCGGTTTTATCATTTGATGGCTATTGTGTCCTAGATTTTCATGAAGGTGGCATTAAAAATCTATATGGGGGCCGGTGCTGTGGCATAGCAGGTAAAGCCACCGCCTGCAATGCTGGCATCCCACATAGGCACCGGTTCAAGTCTTGGCTCTCCACTTCTGATCCAGCTCTCTGCTGTGGCCTGGGAAAGCAGTGGGAGATGTGTGGGAGACCTGAAAGAAGCTCCTGGCTCCTGGCTTCGAATCGGTGTAGTTCTGGCCATTGCAGCCAGCTGGGAAGTAAATCAACAGAAGAACTCTCTCTCTCTCTGCCTCTCCTTCTCTCTCTAGCTCTTTCAATAACTAAATAAATCTTAAAAAAAAAGTATATAAAGTTTTTAGTTAGAAACTGAAACTTAAGCAAAGAGGCATTAGCTCTTGTGAGTGTTAAAGAATCTATTATTTGGGATGGTGCTGTGGCATAGTGGGCTAAGCCTCAGCTGGTGGTGCTGGCATCCCACATGGGTTCTAGTCTCAGATGCTGCTCTTCCAATCCAGCTCTCTGCTGTGGCCCAGGAAAGTAGTAGAAGGTGGCCCAAGTGCTTGGGCCCCTGCATGCATGTGGGAGACCAGGAAGTCGCTCCTGGGTCCTGGTTTCGGATTGGCCTGGGTTTGGCTGTTGTGGCCATTTGGGGAGTGAACCAGCAGATGGAAGACCTATCTCTCTGTCTCTCCCTCTCTCTGTCTGTAACTCTGCAGGGTCTTAGTCCACCCATACAGGATGGACTGGGTCCGAGGAAAGATGAGCGCGCCGCTCACCCGTTCCCCAGCCTCCTGGTCCTGGAGACAATCAGATGCAGCGGGGAGCCAAGTCTAGTAGCAAGGACTCATTTACTTGGTGTAAACAGAACCTTTTATAGCACAAAACTGCAGAGTAAATGGGGCAGGGCTAAGGACCAACCAATCACTTAAAAAAGCACCTTACGGGGGGATTTCTATAGGACTAGCCCTATGTCTATACACTTGTTACTAGTTTTGTTACCTCCCCTGACGTTGCACAGCCAATTAGTTTTAGTGGTAAACAACTTTGGATTCCGCCACCTTACTTCCTTTGGGCACCAACATGTAACTAATTTCCCCACATAACTCTACCTCTCAAATTAAATAAATAAAATATTTTAAAAAAGAGAACCAATTAGTGAGTAGTCCTTCAATTGTGCTAAATTTTTAAATATTACTATTCAATTAACTATGGAGATTTTAAGGTTACAAAGTGGTATATGTTATTTATTAAAGCATAGAGTTTAGTTTTGTTTGCAAATTTTGATGAAATTGTTTATAGGACTATCAGTATTCAATAAGCGTTTTGCATGTTACTTACTATCTTATTCTGGCTTTGTATTTATTACAGAGTGGCTGTGAATCAGCACAGCCATTGACATGTGCTGTGGTATATATTGCTACATTATGTTTGTAAAGGACAATCTGTGTTCAGAAAATACTCCCCTGAAACAAGGCACTTCCTATTTGTATGCTCAATGGTATGGATGTATTTTTCTGTCTTCTTAACACAGATTCCTTAAAAACAAATCACAGAAAGGAGGCATAGAAAATACCATCTAAGTGTGCTTAGAAGTTGTTCAAGATCACATACAAAACAGACGTTTTGTCATCTTTGGTTTCTGAGACTTCAGGGGTGTTTGTTAGTACCAGAGCATTACTGGGATAGGATCAGGAAGTTTAGACAAGAATGGACCCTCTTTCAAGCATCTTTCCCTTTCCCACTACTAAGGCACCCCCATTTCAACCTTGCTTTGTACTCATCAGAATTCCTGAAGATAAGATCTGTAAGATGCTGAGTGTGTCATAAAGCCCCCTGTGGAGTGTTTTTCTCTCCAGAGATCTTAAAGAAAATATGTAGCTTTTATCTTTATAGTCTTGCTTGGTCAGAGGTCAAAACTGAGGAAAAAAGCTCTTCAAACTCCCATGAGAAGAAACAGGGAAAACAGAAGTCAGTGGTAGAACAAAGTTTTACTTAAATATGAATTTAACATGGTAACGACAATTAGGCATTAAGCTTTAAATATCTGAACTAGTGGGAAGTGTTATAATGTGTAAATATGGGAGGGGGAGGAGAGAATTTGACTTTTTTTTAACTTTTCCCAAAGGAACCAATTCTTACTGAGCAGCTTCTAAAGACCTAGCAACTAGGGCTGACACTCTGGTGCAATAGGTTAATCTTCTGCCTGTGGTGCCAGTATTCCATAAGGGCAACAGTTCCAGTTCCAGCTGCTCCTCTTCTAATCCAGATCTCTGCTATTATCTGGAAAAGCAATGAGAGATGGCCCAAGTGCTTGGGTCCCTGCACCTATATGGGAGACCCAGAAGAAACTCCTGGCTCCTAGCTTCAGATTGGCATAATTCCTGCCATTGTAGCCATTTGGGTTGTGAACCACCAGATGGAAGACATTTCTCTCTGACTCTCCCTCTCACTGTCTGTAACTCTGTCTCTCAAGTAAATAAATAAAATATATATATTTTTTAAAAAAAGACCTAGCAATTCGGGTAGGTGATTGGTATAGGAGTTAAGATACCTGCATCCCATATTGGAATTCCTTGGTTCAAGTCTGAACTCCACTTTTGATCCAGCTTCAAGCAGAGGTACAACCAGGAAGGCAGCAAATGATAGCTCAAGTACTTGAACCCATGCCAACCATGTAGGGGACTGGAATGAGTTCCAGCATTCTGGCTCCAGTCTGACCCAGTCCTTGTAGTTGCAGACATGTAGGGAGTGAGCTAGTGGATGGAAGATTCCCTCTCTCTCTGTCTCTGTTTTTGTGTGTGTGTGTGTGTGTGTTTCCTCTTTCCCTCACCAGATCTGTTTGGGAAATGTAGACATAAAATATGTAGTCAAATAGTACCAAAATATAAAAGATATTTGTACACAATATTAGCAAAGCTAAGAAAGACAATTGCATTGCTAACTATTACATGAATTTAAAGGTCTCATGGCAATGCAGAAGTTCACCTCTCAGTTAAGCCAGGAGGTTCTACTGGGAAGAAATGGGATTGGTGCACAACATCAATCGAAAAGTCCCAGCAGCTGCAGGCACAAATTATTAAACCTGCAACATACTTTTGTCTAAATGTGTAAAATTTTTCAGGTGGTAATGCACAAAAATATTGTGTATGGTTTCGCCTCCTTCACATGCAGTAAAATCAAAGTAGACAAAGAAGAATGTGAAAAGTAGTGAGCCAAGTCAATGCATTCTCTGGTCAATACTGTCTAACAGTTCAAGGAAACAGCAGTGAAGAACAAAGCCCTTTGCTCCGGGACAGCCTAGAACTGAACAAAGGTAGTTGGAGTAGACACAGAACTAGAAAAAGGTTATCAGAGACACCTGTAACCAGTGTGAATTATGTGTTAGTATATATAGAGAGACTTGAAAGTATTTTTCTCCTTTGTGTTTAGAAACTATGGTGTCTGCAGATATTAAAGAATGAGATTATGATCTAAGTCACAGGAGATGTATAAAAACAAGTACTGGATGGCCAAAAGGAAATCGAACTGTTTCAGATGAGAGACAGTACAGACTCATCAGTTTCCCTGTGAGGAAAGATGTGCTGTGGAGAAGCATTAAAGGATGCTGTAGCCTCTTTTCTGGCTGGAACCATGGAGGGTGCCGAAGAGAAGAAGAAGGTTCCTGCTGTGCCAGAAACCCTGAAGAAAAAGCAGAGGAATTTCGCAGAGCTGAAGATCAAGTGCCTGAGGAAGAAGTTTGCCCAAAAGATGCTTCGAAAGGCAAGGAGGAAGCTTATCTATGAGAAAGCGAAGCACTACCACAAGGAATACAGGCAGATGTACAGAACTGAAATTCGGATGGTGAGGATGGCAAGAAAAGCTGGCAACTTCTACGTCCCTGCAGAACCCAAGTTGGCATTTGTCATCAGGATCAGAGGTATCAATGAATGGTGTGAGCCCCAAAGTCTGAAAAGTGCTGCAGCTTCTTCGCCTTCGCCAGATCTTCAATGGCACCTTTGTTAAGCTCAACAAGGCCTCCACTAATATGCTGAGGATTGTGGAGCCGTATAGTGCATGGGGGTAGCCAAATTTGAAGTCAGTAAATGAACTAATTTACAAACGTGGCTATGGCAAAATCAATAAGAAGCGAATTGCTTTGACAAATAACACTCTGATTGCCCACTCTCTTGGTAAATGCAATATCATCTGCATGGAGGATCTGATTCACGGCATCTATACTGTTGGGAAACACTTCAAGGAAACAAATAACTTCTTGTGGCCCTTCAATTTATCTTCTCCCCGAGGTGGGATGAAGAAAAAGACCACCCATTTTGTAGAGGGTGGGGATGCTGGCAACAGGGAAGACCAAATCAACAGACTTACTAGAAGGATGATCTAAGGTGTCTCCTATAGTATTTTTGTAATCTGGTCAGATAATAAACGGCAACTACAGTCAAATTGAAATAAACTGTTGTATTGGTGACTTTGTAAAAAAAAAGAATGCTGTATATTGTTTGCAATTTACTATATTTGAAATTTGTTTTTTTTTTTTATTTTTTTTTTAACTTTTATTTAATGAATATAAATTTCCAAAGTACAGCTTATGGGTTACAATGGCTTCCCCCCTCCCGTAAATTCCCTCCCGCCCGCAACCCTCCCCTCTCCCGCTCCCTCTCCCCTTCCATTCATGTAAGGATTCATTTTCAATTCTCTTTGTATACAGAAGATCAGCTTAGTATATATTAGGTAAAGTTTTCAACATTTTGCCCATATAGCACTGCAAAGTGAAAAAAACTACCATTGGATTACTAATTATAGCATCAAATAGCAATGTACAGCACATTAAAGACAGAGAACCCACATGATTTTTTTTTTCAAATTAATTAACTTTCTATGCCATTTCCCCTTCAATACCAGGTTGTTATTTTTTTTTTTTTCATTTCCAATTCTCTTTATATACAGAGGATCACTTCAGTATATCATTAGTAAAGAGCTCATCAGTTTGTGCCCACACAGAAACGCAAAGTATAAGGATAAAGTATTACATTCTATATCTAGAGTCAGGACCTAAGCTGATCAGGTCATTGTTTCTTATAGTGTCCATTTCATTTCCGTAGGTTTCCCCTTTGGTGCTCAGTTAGTTGTCGCCGATCAGGGAAAAGAAATGATATTTGTCTCTTTGGGACTGGCTTAATTCACTCAGCATGATGTTTTCCAGATCCCTCCATCTTGTTTCAAATGACTGGGTTTCATTGTTCCTTACTGCTGTATAGTATTCTATGGAGTACATGTCCCATAATTTCTTTATCCAGTCTACTGTTGATGGGCATTTGGGTTGGTTCCAGGTCTTAGCTATTGTGAATTGAGCTGCAATAAACATTAATGTGCAGATGGCTTTTTTATTAGCCAAATTAATTTCCTTTGGGTAAATTCCAAGGAGTGGGATGGCTGGGTTGTATGGTAGGGTTATGTTCAGGTTTCTGAGGAATCTCCAGACTGACTTCCATAATGGCTTAACCAGTTTGCATTCCCACCAACCCGAAACCATCAAATTATTAGAGAGCATTGGAGAAACCCTGCAAGATATAGGTACAGGCAAAGACTTTTTGGAAAAGACCCCAGGAGCACAGGCAGTCAAAACCAAAATTAACATTTGGGATTGCATCAAATTGAGAAGTTTCTGTACTTCGAAAGAAATAATCAGGAAAGTGAAGAGGCAACCGACAGAATGGGAGAAAATATTTGCAAACTATACTACAGATAAAGGGTTGATAACCAGAATCTACAAAGAAATCAAGAAATTCCACAACAACAGAACAAACAACCCACTGAAGAGATGGGCCAAGGACCTCAATAGACACTTTTCAAAAGAAGAAATCCAAATGGCCAACAGACACATGAAAAAATGTTCAAGATCACTAGCAATCAGAGAAATGCAAATCAAAACCACAATGAGGTTTCACCTCACCCCGGTGAGAATGGCTCACATCCAGAAATCTACCAACAATAGATGCTGGAGAGGATGTGGGGAAAAAGGGACACTAACCCACTGTTGGTGGGAATGCAAACTGGTTAAGCCATTATGAAATTTGTTTTAATTTATCTTGAGCTTGTAGTTTATTTCACTCTGTATATTTAGCTTTTATCAATTTAGCATGTGATATTTATAAAGTGATGAGGAATACTGCTGGGTTCATTTAGCATCTAGAGTGGATTGAACAGTGTAAACCCAAGGAAGTGTTTAGGCAAACTGACATTTCACTGCCACCAGCAGAAATACGGAGTATAAGAAACCATCCAACATGCATGTAAGGAAGATCATTAGACTAACAACTAGGCAGGTCCATTAGTTTTCCATTACTGACAAATATATTAGTCACTTAAAGAACATACATGTATTGTCTTTCAGATTGTGTGGTTCGAGAGTCCGGGGGTGGTTTATCAGAGGTTTCTTTCTAGAGTCTAGTTAGGCTGAAATCAAGATGCCATTTGGGGTTGCATTCTCCTTTGAATCTTGGGGGCTTCTTTCAAGCGTATTGCTTGCTAGTAGAAAACAGTTCTTCAAGTCACAGAATAATGGTTCTTCACCCCCAGTCTTTATCACAATTGTCTGAGGTGTGGTCTTCTGCAAAGTACAGTATGTGGCTTGCTGAGGACTGGCAGATGGGGCATCTGTGTTGCTTGGAGTCATTCGCTTACGCAAGGCTTAGACTCTGTTTTAAAAGGCTCATATGATTAGGACAAGCACACCAGAATAATCTCTCCCTTGTCGAATTTAAAAACAATGGGATGGGGCTGGCACTGTGGCATAGTGAGTAAAGCCATTTACTGCAGTGCTGGTATCTTATATCGACGTTGACTATAACTACCTTTTCAAAATTTTTCCAAATTTCTAGTGATAACATAACGTAATCTAATTTAACAGAGAATTTCATCATATTCAAATGTACTACTTATACTTAAACACAGAATCTTGGGGTCTGAGAATTCAGCTCCCATATTATTATTTTATGTCATATTTATTTACAGAAGGATTGTAGACAATTATGATAACCTCTTCCATCTCATTTACCTTATGCTGCAAAGTTGATTAGAATAATTACTGTTTATATGATTTTAAGAATTAAATAACAGTAATCATGATGTACTTTCAGTAGTGCTTGCATTATAGTCAGTGGTACATTATTTGTTAAAAGAAAATAGAGTATCTGTTTACTGGCATGTACTAAGCACTACATACTTCTGTGGTTTTGATGATCTGTGACTATTTTGAAGTTTACTGTATATTGGTGAAGCTGACATCTTTGAATTTGGTTGTTGTTTATGGCCCCTGCATGTATTTCTGCTTTCTGTTCATTGAACTCTTTATTTAATGAGCATTAAGCCTTTGACTATTATGTAAAACAAAAATCTGAAATCTCAATATATAAAAATATTTTTAAAGCGATAAAAATCTAAGATTACAACAAATGTTAGCAGACATTATTATTTTAAAAATTATTATTAATCCCTGGGGCTGGCAATATGGCACAGTGGGTTAACGCCCTGGACTGAAGCACCAGCATCCCATATGGGCGCCGATTCAAGACCCAGCTGCTCCACTTCTGATCCAGCTCTCTGCTGTGGCCTTTGAAAGCAGTAGAATATGGCCCAAGTCCTTGGACCCCTGCACCAGCGTGAGAGACCTGGAAGAAGCTCCTGGCTCCTGGCTTTGGACTGGCCCAGCTCCAGCTGTTGCGGCCAATTGGGGAGTGAAACGTGGGATGGGAGATTTCTCTCTGTCTGTCTCTCTCTTTCTCTCTCTCTCTGCCTCTCCTTTCTGTGTAACTCTTTCAAATAAATAAAGAAATCTTTAAAAAATTATTATTAATCCCTAAAATGAAATGTTTAGTTAGAACAGTAGGGTTTGATTATATTATTTTTATAGTTATAGTATAAGACATAAACATATATTATACACTTACCTTCACTTTAATATTGTGATTTATAAAATAAGGAATTTAAAAATTAATATATGTAATATATAAATATTTAGTTGCACACTATCTCAACGACTGCAATGATAATTAGGAATGGTTTGTTTAAAGAACTGATTAATTTCAAGTAATGATTTTCCAATACATGAGAGACGTGGGGCAGTTTTTATATAATTAGACTTTGAATGCCAAGGTCATGATCAATAACAGTTAAAAGACCATTTGCAGAAGCTTTATTTGTGGAATTTATATGGACAAATTTTTCTTTTAAGAAAGTCAAAGCTCATTGTTAAAAATACATCTGATGAGATCATGTGCTAATCTGTCTATTATTTTAGTTTCAATCAGTATTTTATAAGAAAAGAGGACTATAAATATAATTTTTCTAGTGAAAGAAAAAATTGTCTAAACTTGACAAGTGTCTATTTAATCAACAATCAACAAAGTGGCATTCTAAATTTGCTTCAGATGCCAGTTCAATGACATCTATTGATTTTGTATTATTGGACTGAATATTATCATCATTATTTCTATGTGGCATGCCTCAGGCAGAGTCTGAATGATGTCATATCATACAAAATTCTTTTCTTTGCAAAATGTATATGGCTTGTCTCAAATGTAAAATTTCATATTGATACAGGAAAATTATCTTTCTTGATGTGTTAGTACATACAACAATGTATATAAAACACTCTCCAGTATAGTTTATAGCTATTACATAAATTCCCCTTCATTCATTCAGCCTCTGCTGATCACCTTCTACTAAGCACTCTGCCAAATATAATATGGTCATTATACACGAAATAGGATTAGAAGGGCCAAGGGGTGTGGCATTTAGTGAGGCCTTAAATACTATGCCAAAAAGTATGGACATGGGGTGGATGTTTGGCCAGAGTACCTGGGTTCAATAACCAGCTCTGGCTCCTGACTAGTTTCCTGCTGATGCAGACCATGGGAGGCAGCAGTGATAGCTCAGTTATTTGAATGCCTGCCACTCACTCATGTGGGAGACTTGGATGGAATTTTGCCTTCTAGTTTTGGTCTGCCAGTCAAGGTTGGTGCTGGCATTTAGAGCGTGAACTGGTTAATGGAAACTCTATCTCTATCTCTCTCTCTCCTTCAAATAAGTAAAATCTTTCAAAAACTTTTTTAAGAAGAGTATGAGTTGTCCTTTAAGAAATAAGTTTTGACGTTTCCATACAATGACAATACATTGCAATCATATTTTCTTTTCCTTTCCTTTCCTTTCCTTTCCTTTCCTTTCCTTTCCTTTCCTTTCCTTTCCTTTCCGCCTTCCTTCCTTCCTTCCTTCCTTCCTTCCTTCCTTCCTTCCTTCCTTCCTTCCTCTCACATGTCCCTAGTAAGTCTTATTGACTGTATCTTAAAGAAATATCCAGAATCAGAGTCCATTTTCCCACTGTCAACCTCAATATAGGCCCCCATTATTTCCCAGAAGAATTGAATGGTCTCCTGTGCTTTTCCTACTTCTTCATCAACCTACTGGTGGTCTGCTTAATCTCCTCACAGAAGCAGAAGATCCTGAGAAAATTGTCACAGCATTCGTTTTCTTGACCCCCCCCCCCCAGTGGTTTCCTGTTGTCCACAAAGTAAAGGACAAAGTGATACTCTCATGGAACAACGAATTTGTTTTATTCTTGAATGAATCTCAGTCCATGGAATGGTTCCTTGATACTTAACACTTGTTCCATTTATGTTATTAAAATTTTTCAAAATTATGTGGCAGTAAACTACATTTAAATGATATTCACCATCTTTTTTTTTTTTTTTTTTGCTGAATCAAATAGATTGCGTTGCCAAAACTTTTTCTCCGATTCTGATAGTTTTTTTTGTTATTGTTTAAAAATATTTTATTTTTAAAAATTTATTTGAAAGACAGAGTTACAGAGAGAAGAGAGAGAGAGAGATCTTCCATCTGATGGTTCACTCACCAAATGGCCTCAACTGCCAGGGCTGGGCTAGGCAGAAGCCAGGAGCCAGGAGCTTCTTCTGGGTCTCCCACATGGGTGTAGGGGCCCAAACACTTTGAATCATCCTCTGCTACTTTCTCAGGCACATTAGAAGAGAGTTGGATGGGAAGTAGAGCAGCCGGGAATCCAACCGGTACCCATATGGAATGCTGGTGCTACAGGCAGTGCCTTAATCCACTGCACCGTAGCGCTGGCCCCATTTTTGTTATCTTTTATAGTTGTAGGCATGTTTGTCATAATTATTGTTTTTGGGACTAAAAACATGAAGAAAATCTCTGGAGTGAGGTGGAATTTCAATAAAATCAAAACAGAAATGGAAACCAAGTTGGCTTTCTTTGGTTTGTATTCCCCAGCTTCATGCTGTTTTCTCTCTACCTCCTCCCTCCTTTCTCACTGTAGGGCTTTCTTTTCATTCTCTATATTGAACCACGCCCTGAAAATAATTCTCTGGTCAAGACTGAGGAAGTAGAGGCAATTTTATCTTTCCTTACTATTCCTAAATGAGAGAGAAAAATCAGGAAGCAAATATCATTTCCAAAAATCTTCATCATTATAAATCATTACTTGAACTAAAGACTGCAGGTGATGAAGCAAAGCTGTAAAGTCTGGGGCTGCATTGAGTAGGAGGCGATAGCTTGAGGTATGCCTTCTTAAACTGCCTGAAGATTGTGGATTTCTTTAAACTTGAGATTGTCTCAAGGATCACTTAATGGAAGGTACTATCTAGAGATCTGGGTAACTCAGGAGAAACAGCAAATATCCCTAGAGAGAATTAGTTCAGATAATGCAGGATATAAGTGAGCCTAACATTATTTGTTTTTTTAAAAAGATGTATTTATTTGTTTGAAAGGCAAAGTGACAGAGAGAAGGAGAAGGAGGGAGGGAAGGAGGGAGGGAAGGAGGAAGGGAAGCAGTCGGAGAGAGAGAGAGAGAGAGTTTTACATATACTGATCCACTTCCCCAAATGGTCACAATGTCTGGGACTGAGCCAGGTTGAAACTAGGAACCAGGAGCTCCATCCTGGTCTCTCACAGGGGTAACAGGTGCCTAAGCATTTGCTCCTTGCTTTGCTGCCTTCTTATGCTTATAAGCAGGGAGCTGTATTGCTAGCAGAGCAGCCAGAACTCAAACCTGCATTCTGATATGAAATGCAACATTGTGCGTGATTGCTTAACTCTCTGTAACACAACATTAATTCCACTTTCATTTATTCATTTGTAAGGTTTATTTACTTATTTGAAAGGCAAAGTTACCAAGAGAGAGGCATAGACAGAGAAAGAAAGAAAGAGAGAGAGAGAGAGAGATCTCCTGTCTGCTGGTTAACTCCCCAAATGGCTGCAACAGGTTTTTCTGGGACTCCCACATGGGTGGCCAACTTCCACTGCTTTCCCAGGCAGGGAACAGGATTGGAAGTGGAGCAGCTTGGACATGAACTGGTGCCCACCATGTTCCAGACTTGCCAGTGGCTTAAACCACTATGCCACAACGTTGGCCCCAATCATCCCACCTTACATTATTTGTATCCTTACCTACCCTCCTGGCTAAAAAGAAGGAATTTGGAAAGTGGTGCTGTATGGTGAGATGAAGAGTCTAACTTAAACTCTTGTATAACAGAATGGAGAGGAGGTACACCTGCCAAGTTCAAGGATCTTATAAGCATAGTAATTGTTGGAGAAACAACCAAGCTGGCTAGATGTTGCCAGATGTTCCTTTCAGAACTTCTTCAAAAAGTCATTCTAGGTAAATGTATTAGTTTCCCATTGCTGCCACTCTATTATCCTGAACATCCCCAAACATAACAAGAATTTTGCAAAATTTCTGTAGGTTAGAATCCTGGAGCAATTTTACTGGGCTCTTTTGGTTAAAAACTGAAGTCAAAAGAGCTATGTCTTTTAGAAATTTTTAAAAGATTTATTTATTTATTTAAAAGGTAGAGTTACAGAAAGGGAGAAGCAGAGGCCGAGAGAGAGATCTTCATTCTGCTGGTTCACTCCCTAAATGGCCTCAAGGGCCAGGGCTGCTGGGCTGGGCCAAAGCCAGTAACCAGGAGCTTCAACCAGATCTCCCACGTGGGTAATTGGGCCCTAGGACCTAAGCCATCCTCTGCTGCTTTCTCAAGTGCATTAGCAGGCAGGTGGATTGGAATTGGGGCAGCCAGAACTTGAATCAGTGCCCATATGGGATTCTGGTACTGAAGACAACAGATTAACCTGCTGTGCTGCAGTACTGGCCTCAGAGCTATGGCTTTTACACTGAAGCCATCCACTTCCAAACTCATTGAGGAATTCTGTTTGTTTTTTGTTGTCTAGCAGCCTGGATTGGTTCTTGATCCTAGAAGCTCGTGCTTTCCAGGTGTCTTTTTGAAATGATGGGATGGAGGTCCTCTCACACGTCAAATCTCTGCTGTTGGAGAAAGTTCTCTTGCTTTAAGGACAGATGTGACTAGATTTGGCCCCCTTGAATAATCCACAATAGGATCCCTATTATAAAGTCAGCTACTTTATATCTTCTAATTTCCTTTTGTCACGTAACTCAACATATTCAGAGGTCCCAGAAACTAGGGCAAGGCTATTATGTGGGGCCATTCTGCTTACTACAAAGGAATTAATAGCATATCAGCAATGTACCTTTATATAGAATGTAAAATCAAAGAAAAGAATTGCAAGCATAGTGCCAAGAAGGAAGATCCATTGAGCATAAGAGGAATCACACAAGAAAATTACCAAGAGTTCTGAAATTAGAAATTCTCCTTAGTGTCAAAGAGTGTTCCTTAAAAAATAGATTGAGAGATACCATAAGACAATAAAGCATGATGAAAAGAATGACAGAGCTTACAAATATTACAAGAAAAATTAATATATTCAAAGATGTGGAGTGTGTGTTTAGTTTAGTGGTTCAGACAGTTGTATCCCCCATTAGAATGATTGAATTAAATTTCTGGCTTTGGCTCCTTATTCCAGTTTCCTACTAGTGAGGATCTTGGGAGGCAACAATGGTGGCTCAAGTAATTAGATCCTGGCCACCCACATGAAAGACCTGGATTGAGTTCCACGCTCCTAAATCTGCCCTGCTCTAGCTCTGGTCCCAGCCTTTGGGGGCATTTGGAGAGTGAACCAGAGAATGAGAACTCCCTTTGTCTATGTCTCCACCCCTTAACAACAACAGCAGCAACAACAAAATAGCTCACTGTTTTCACAGTAATGAAACTATACTCTACAGTATTAAGAAAGAATGGAAACTTTAAAAAGGTAAAATCAATCAATAAATGCATAAATAAATAAGTATAGCAAAAAAGAAAGCTTCAGAGACCTGTTTTATTCAGAGAAAAACTTAAAACAAGAAATTTTCAAATAATTTTAGAAAATGTATATACTAGAGATAAAATAATTAAACATAGATAAAATTAGAAAGTAGGGAGATCAGAAAAAAACAAAATATTAAAAATTAAAAAATTAAGTGAAAGCAAGCCTTTTTTGAAAGGATATGTGGACACAACAAGAAACAATTTCAGAAGCCACTGAAAATGTTCTAAAATTTGACATGGTAAATAAATTGGATGCAGGGCAAAGTGAAGGGAAGGACATTCAGTGTTTGAAATAATTGTGCCGATTTCATCATCTCATATTTCCTAATCAATAGGATCTAAAATGAAATCATCTAGCTTTAAAAAAAGATCTTGATCTTAACATTTTAGTTACCATCTTCATCTTAAACTCACAGGAATAGAAATTTTTCAGATGATCTTTATAGTAGCTAACAGTAAGAAGTTTTATCCCAATTTCATCAAATATGTGAGTGTCAGTTTTTTCGGCTTTAGTTAAATCCCAGTGGAATGTAATTTTAAAATCCTATTCATATAAATTAAATCCATTTTCTATCTAGCCATGTTCAATCCATACAGTCATCTTTTCTGTCTAAAAAAGTACACTGAGGACCAACTGCAAGTATATTTACCTTAAATTGTCTATGGTCCATCTTGGCTAATGGGATTTGTGCTGCATGTGTAATTTTCTGATTGTAGTATATAAGGTTTGTTTGAATTAACAGTGTGTGTTTTTGTGTGTGTGTAGCCCCTTAACCAAATATTATTGAAATATTATTCCTTTTTAAAGATTCATTTTATTTATTTGAAAGAAAGAGCTAGAGAGAGAGGTAGAGCGAGAACGAGAGCAAGAGAGAGAGAGAGAGAGAGAGAACTTCCATTTCGCTGGTTCACTCTCTGAATGACAACAGCCAGAGCCAACCTGATCTGAAGCCAGGAGCCAGGAGCCTCTTCCGGGTCTCCCAAGAGGGTGGAGGGTTCCAAGCACTTGGGCCATCTTCTACTGCTTTCCCAGGCCATAGCAGAGAGCTGGATCAGAAGTGAGCAACTGGGGCTCGAACCGGTGCCTATATGGGATGCTGGTGCTGCAGGCGGCTGGGGCTTTAATCCACTGTGCCACAGGACTGGCCCTGACATACTATTCTTAATGTTACATTTATGTGTTTAGTTCTTGTCTTACGTCCTACAAAGGCTAACTCTTATTTGATTGTAGTGCAAGAAATTACCTAGGTGTCTTCCAAAATTTGTATATGGAATTACCTGAACACTGCATTTTCATTTTATCTGAGACTATATGTCATAATTCTGCTTCTAGATTGGATCAATTCCAGTACTGGCAATTTTGTCTGAAAAAGAATAATTTATGGGCTGGCTCCCAGAGAATGATAGGCAATCTGGATGTTGGTCAGAGTAGTTAGCTTTGCCCTGGTTTTAAAATTATTTATTTATTTCTACTTACTGTATACTTCGCTGATGGCGAAGAGAATCTAGCTATGAGATTATTATTTAAGTTCTTATTTTGGCTATGCTATTACAGAAAAATGTTAGCCATCTCTTTCATAAGGTCTAAAGATTAAATTGTGCATCCTACAGATTCCTTCATAATAGAATTAGTTTCCTATCTTGAAGAGAATAGAGAAATGAAAGAACAAGTTGGGCTTAGAATAGAGAAATGAGGGAGCAAGTCCTAGATCGCTTGCTGACAATAGCAATATCACATGAATACTTAGCAAACCGTTTCAACCATTAGATAACAACTTAAGAAAACATTTACCAGAAGGTCCAATGCCTTCTATAAATTTTAAGAATCATGTATTTGAAAACACCTCTTAAATATCTAACATGGTGTAGTTTGTTTAGCCAGTAAACTTAAGCACAACCATCTAAAATGTTTTTAGTTTCTTTCTACCAACAAGTATAAAACATATGATACACAGATTCAGGTCACACAAATTAAAATGTATCTTTGATTCTAGCAGCTTAAATTTATGGACAATCTTATCTATAAGCCATTTAAAATAAAACTCTTAATAAAATTTCCCCATGTGGACATACAATATGTACACACATATAACATAGCATAGTAGACCAATATAGCAATTTTAATAATAGCTTTTAAAATCTTTAACTCTTTTTGTAGATTGCCAATTGATTTGAATTGCTTTTTGTTTTTAGTAACCTCAGTTAACCATAATTTTTCTCAGTTGGTACTGTTAATACATTATTGGCTTCACCTGTTTACAGAGCCGTCCCAAAGTACTGAATACAATAGAAGTGGCTGGAAAAAGTCCATAGGAACCTATAGGAGGACAGCTAAACACAGAACCAACAACGCTTTCGTTTTATGAGCAGCAAATCATATGTAACTGTGGATGACAAAAGACTTTAAGTCGCCATGTTTAAAATTATAAACTCATCAACCAACAAGAGGCACTTGCTTACTCACAGTATTTTTGAAAGCACCTGTAGGATTTTACAAGTATTTAACCCTTTAGGCCTCTGGGGCTTTCTCATTAAGATAACTATCATGTCTAGTAACACTAGATCATTAGACTTTTTAATTCTCAAACATTTGTATTAATAGCATTTTCCATTATATTTTCCCTTTCAGACCAAAGGGAAAGAAAGTTTTAAAGTGAGAATATAATTTTCCTTATGGGCATTGTCTACCTTAGAAAAACTACTACAGAACATGCCTGTGACTATAGACTTGTAGTTCAGGCCACCGAAGATTAGAGATGGGACTTGGGCACTCCCTTGACTTGCAACCTTTGGTCTGCTTTAACACAAACCAAGAGGAAAAGAAAGCTAGGCATCAGAAGCAATGGGTGGCAGGCCTATTAATGGCTGATTTGTACAGTGATCTGCCCTCAAGAGACCCAACAGGCCAGTTCACTGCAGTGGCTTTCAATGTGGTAAGCCTGGGCTTCAGCAGAAGTCAGCTTGTGAAGAGCCCTGGCAGCTCTGCCAAGAGTTGGATCACTGGAAATGGACCTGCCCTGGAGTCGAAGGACTTCAGGTCAGAGCCACAGATCTTATTGGCTCTAAGCTGAAAAGCCCTTCACTCAGCCCAACTTCCAAAGTGACCACTGCAGCTGAGGGGATGGTCAAGTAGGGTCAGCAACATTGCAGGCAGAACTGTAAATTTCTTATTAGAGATGCCCCCTGCCTTTACCTGGCCAGCTCTCCTCCCAGGCCAGCCAAGTTATGAAAGTCAACAGAGTACCTTCCCCTAGGAGGTTCACACCTCCCTTAGGATATACTCCATGTGAAGAGATAGATAGGTCTGGGCCTCTTAACTTACAAGGCCTAAAGCCCACCAGATTATTATCAAACCCCTTCTATCAGGTTCTATTTGCCTCTCAATCAGAAAACTTAATTGTAGCTTAGACAGCACCTTTCTTAGCTCCTCTAATAATGACTCTGTCCTTTGTTCTAGGCCCTGTCTAGTGCACTTGGGCCTCATTCCTTTGTAATCATAACCTCTACTCTAGCACCAATGGCTCTACTCCCAACATGTGTGTACTGATGGTCCTCTTCCCCACTTAATGCTGTATAATTGTTCAGACCTGGTAAATGCCACTCTTAGGATCATTGGTTACTATCCTCACTCTGTCTTTTATGACCTTGTCTAAATATGATCAGAGTTGGTAAACTTGGAAGGCTTCCATAGCCTTGGCAACTCATGACGACAGCCTAGGGTGGTTACTGGCGCCATAAACTAGAGTGTCAATTGGTTGGGTCAACAACAGGAGCCACTGTGCACTTGCTCCTCCTGTGGGATCTCTGTCCTTAATGTGCTGTACATTTTGATT